>NW_018165146.1:127363-191149 GCF_001263595.1 Phalaenopsis equestris | reverse complement strand
ATTTTGTCCGTCACTGGAGCTACACCAACCCTATTTGATATGCAAATAAGTAAGTGTTCAATGTTATGTTCGTAAATCTGCCATAACAATAATGGCTAAACAAGTTCAAAAGGATATTTGCACCACATGCATGCCAGTATGTGAATGTAATTGCCCAAAACCATAAAGTTTTGATTGGTTCGCCTAAAGAAATGAGCCACTCAATTATTTTTTGATCTTAATGTTTTAGATAATATAGCAGCACTCTATTATAATGCGGAAGAGGAGAACATGAATGATACCTTGAGCTCCGCACCAGAAGCACCATTCATTTTCTCAGCAATTTTCTTTAGATCAATTCCACGCATCAAGTTCATCTTCCTTGAATGAATTTTCAGAATATCCCAGCGGGACTGAAAAAATCTCAGGCAAAGTTAGTATTTCATTGCATTTCATCAGATATTGAGCTTAAAGAACTATATGAAGATTGATTAAATTAGGCACATCAAAGGAGAGCAATTCCAAAATTAAGAAACGCGCCTCTTCGTTGGGGTTAGGAAACTCAATTTTTCTATCGATACGACCAGGCCTGAGCAGAGCTTGATCCAAAATATCAATCCTATTAGTGGCCATAAGAACCTGTCGAATACAATGTTCAAATAATTTGTGTGATTCACTGAAGTTTCAAAATTAATTTGAACAAAGTCAGAGACGGTTACTTTTATCTTATTTGAAGCTTCAAATCCATCCAACTGATTGAGAAGTTCGAGCATAGTCCTCTGCACCTCACTGTCCCCATTGCCAGATCCAGATTCCATTCTAGCAGAACCAATACTATCAATTTCATCCATGAAGATGATCGAAGGAGCATGTTCCCTGTAATTAGTAGGTAAACCATTCAAATGTCAACATTTATATATTCATAAAGATTTAGTTGTCCTTAAACAAGATAAAAGAGGGAGTTTTGGGAAGAACCGTGGAGTTTGAACTCAATATTGGAATCTAATTGCATCCAAACAAATCATCATACCTTTAGCTAAATTGATCTTCCAGTTACTTTCATTTGAACCAAATAACTAATATGAAATTATGAAGTAAATCAAATATGGATTCCAAATAATTCCCTCAAACAAAACAGATCCATAATGCTCCAACTAATGGTATGATCATGACAACGTTGTTTAAATTATAATTGCAGCACTGCAGGCCTTGGCCCTGCACGAAGTTTTTTTTTTTTTTTTTTTTCCTTGTAATGAATACAAGCTCAGACCATATTTTAGCTTATACTAAAAACCAAAACAAAAACATCCTTAAAGTAGCATATAACTAAATCAGAAAATTGAAGAACTAGAACCCAACACCTTTCTGTAATTCACCCATCTTACAGCTATATGTCGACGAGATAACAAATTTTCAGTATATCCCGATCCTGAAATGCTAAGGAGCTGTTTGGGATCACTTTTGATTTTTATTTTCTATTTTTTATTTTTATTTTATTTTTAATTCAAATAAAACATATTTGGTATGTTATAACATGTTTAATTGTACTTAAAAACATACAAAACAATCTTTAGTGAGTTTTAAATATTTTTAAAAGCAAGCTAATTTTCTTTTGAAAACAAAAAATTTAAAAAATGCAAAAAATGAACTAAGCAAAAACATTAAAAAAAAAAAAAAAAAAAAGTGACCCCAAACAAGCCCTGTACATTGTTTGCTTCTGATCAGTGGCATTCATTCCACCACATATTACCATATAGTTTAAAAAATCCAGCTAACAAACAAAAAGAAGTATTAACTTGAGGGGCTGAAGGCAACAGGAACCTTAGCATACCTTGCCATAACAAAAAGTTCGCGAACCATTCTAGAGCCTTCTCCAATGTACTTCTGAACCAATTCAGAGCCAGAAACCCGAATGAAGGTGCAATCAGTATGATGAGCGACAGCCCTTGCCAGTAACGTCTTTCCAGTACCAGGTGGTCCATACAACAAAACTCCCTGAAAAAGGGAAATATTCAAAAATTAAGCATAAAATTAGGATACTACCAAAAAACTGGAAAGTAAACAAAGACAGCAACACTTGAAGTTTTACAGTTTTACTGCATTCAAATGAAAAAGTAACAATATGTATTACAGATCCAATACCTTTGGTTGCGCTATTCCAAGACTTTCAAACAACTCCGGATGTTTGATAGGGAGCTCGATAACCTGCAAATAAAATGAAACCTTAAGATACAGTTCTGAAACCAGTGCTCATTTCAAGTTTCGGCCTAATAATGAATCTATTATTAGGTTAATAAATAAAAGTTAAGCTGATATCTTCTAACCTCTTTTATCTCTTTGATTTGTTGGTCAAGGCCACCAATCATATCATAAGTAGAATCAGGAACCTTCTCGACTTTCATAAGATTAACCAAAGGATCTACTTTGCTAGGTAAAATCAAGTGAAGCACATAGCTATCATTGCGAAGAGCAACTCTGGTTGATGGCGTGATCTTTGTTATGTCAATATTCTTATCCACATCAACAACATATTTTCCTTCGGGATGAACCTGCATATAAATTCAAACTTCAGTTTTCGGGCCCTAATTGATTTAGACAACTTCTTAGAATTTCTAACGGAAATAGTACGGAAATAGATTTTTTCCCTCAAACTAACGCCCATGAAGAGAATCAAATACAGTATTAAACCGTCAGATACTTGATATTGTGAATTACTGCAAGGTTAAACTGTCAGATACTTGATATTGTGAATTACTGTAAAGCAGCATTGGCATCAATACATGCATATCAATTGAATCGAGTATGGAAAAACATTAAAAACAATTAAGAAAATCATGTTGTATGGCCTGAATATAGTGAAACGTGTGCAACAGACGCTGCACCGACGCCGAGATGTAGTGTCAAATAAACAAGGGTTCTCACATTACAGACGGATGCGGGTAAAGAAGTTAGTCCATGAAACTACTATTAAAATAGGATCTTAGAATATAACTACTGTCACAGGTAAATTAATGAGATTAGTTGATATTATAATTCATAGAAAGATAAATATCTTATGCATTCAAGAAACTAAATGGGTCAGAGAAAATGCTAAGGAGATTCATAACTTAGGTTTTAAACTTTGATATCCAGGTAAGGGTCGCACTAAAAATGATGTACGTGTGATTATAAAAAAGATTTTGAAAGATAATGTTGCAAAAATTAATAGAATTAGAGATAAAATTATAGCCCTAAAGGTTTTTAATATTAAGATTAATATTAATAGATTAGAAATAGTTAATAATAAAATTAGAGATAGAATTATAATCATAGGTACTTATGCTCTCTTCAAGTAGGTTTAGATATAGGTCTAAAAATAATTCTGGAATGACCTAAAAGACTTTATACAAATGATACCTCTTGAAGAAACAATTTTTATTAGAGGAGATTTAAATGAAAAAATTTTAGAAATATTCATGGTGGCTACGATTTTTGAGTGATTAATGAATAATGTATAGTCATATTAGATTTTGCTTTAGGATATGATTTTGTTATTGCTAATATTTTATTCAAAAAATGAGATAAGCATATTATTATTTATAAGAATGAATCTAATAAAACAAAATTGATTATTTTCTTATGAGAAGGAAATATCATCGAGAATGTAAAGATTGTAAGGTCATTCAAAGTGAGGATTTAAGTATTAAACATCAATTATTAGTTCTAGATTTTAAGGCGAAGGGTTATAAAATAAAGAATACCATAAATTATTATTGTAGAATTAAATGAGAACACCTAAAAGTCATAACTAAAATTATTTTTATGAATAAACTTCAAGATTTCAAGATTTGGATGTTCATGAAGAAGCAACTTATATGTGAGATAAAGTAACAAACACTATTAAACAAACGACAAAAAATGTACTTAGAGAATAAAAAAAAAATTATAAATAAAAATAGTTTGTGGTGGAATAACAATGTGAAAAAAAAATATAAGAAGTTATGTTATAAAAAATGATTTAAACGTATAAGCGTAGAGAATTAGAAAAATAATAAAATGACTCATAGAGAGTCTAAGAAAATAATCCGTGGTGCTAAAAATTATACTTTTAGTAATATTTATAATAAATTAAATACTAAAGATGATAAAAAATATATGTATAAACTAGCTAAACAAAGAGACAAAAGTACAAAATTAACTCAAATAAAATGTATTAAAGATGAAAATCAAAAAGTATTTTCTTAGAAAAATATATTCAACATAGGTGGGCGAGTTTTTTTGTCTTAGAAAAATATATTCAACATAGGTGGGCGAGTTTTTTTGATATTTTTTAGTGAAGTTTCTCCAAATAAGATCGACCTTAATGATGTTAATATCGTTAATAATAATAAAATATTTTATTTTTACCCACATTAATAAAAAAGAAGTTGAGATGGTTTTAAAAAACACCAAGGGTAGAAAGTCTGCAAGACCCGATAATATCTCAATCGAAGTGTGGAAATATATAACATCTTGGGTTACTACACTCTTTAAGATTATTTTAAAAACTAAAAAGATACATGAGTGGAGGAATGCTTCGGGCCTATTGTGTGATAGAAAAGCATTGCTTAGACTAAAGGGAAAACTTTATAAGATGGTAGTGGGACTTGTAATGTCTTATGATGCTAAATGTTGGCCTTTAAAATGAGCGTAAAACTAAGTTAAGTGTTGTCGAGATGAGAATTCTTAGGTGGATGAGTGACTTTATACTTAGAGACAAAACGCGAAATGAATATATCCGTGATAGATTGGTGTAGCTCCACTGGAGGACAAAATTAGAGAAAATCGTTTTAGATGGTTTGGTCACATTAAGAGTCGACCATCTGATGATTCAATTAGGAGAGTATATGTTTTAGATTTGACTTATGTTAAGAAAGACAGAGGTAGACCTAAAAAAACTTGGGCATATTGTATAAAAAATGATCTTAATTTATTAGAATTAAATGAAAATATGACACTCAATAGGACGCAATGGAGAAAAAAGATTCATGTAGTTGACCCACTTAGTAGGATAAAGGTTTGTTGTTGTCGTCGTCGACGTTGTTGTTGTTGTACACTGACTAGTACAAAATTACAACACAAATTAGTTGGCTTAACGCAAGCCTCACATCCACATTACCAAATCTACTCTCCAAAATCAACATAATTTTTATAAATTTGTTCCATTACTCTCTTCCACATCTGCATTATATAAATCACAAGTTCAAAACCCTCATAATTATTAGAATCTTTGATATTTATTTTTAATATTAGTATTAAACTACTTTTTCTATTGTTTAGCATGCTCTTATCCTTAAAAATTTACATTAATAAGATTTACTAAGAAAATCATTGCAATAAACACTCATAATTCCAAAATCACAATTGGTATAAGACCTGGACTTAAAACTTCACTTTTAGAAATCTTCTTAAAAGCTAAATTCAATTTAATTATTTAGATCAATCCATAATATACCTCACTACTTTAATAATTATGTGTTAAAATGTTTTTTAATTAAAAATCTAATGTAGTAACTTGTCAAGATAATATTTATGTTTTTCTTTAATCTTATCATCTTTAGCTAAGATCTTTTCATTTTTCCTCCAGTATCATCTGATTTGATCAAAATCACTATTTATACCTTAAAATGTCTCACTATACTCATCAAAGTCCAACAAATATTTTAGATTTCATCTCTCGTCAAGCTTTTTCATTAACTACATTTTCTCCTTCCTTAGCACTTAGTATATTAAATAAATATTCAAAAATTATAGATTTTAATTTATTCAGTACCCTTATATAAAATTTATAGCCTTCTTATGGTCATTATAAACCTTCACATCATTTAATTTCTATTTCACTCCTATATTTGATTTCCTAAATAATTACAATGCCTCCTCACTTGCCCAGTTAACATACACATACAAACCTATTTCTAGATACTTCGAATACCTTCATGATAACTATCTTGATCCAACTAAATGTCTTATATCGCCAAAAACTAACTAATTAAATAAGCTCAAATTTGCACTCTTAGCACCCAACTTAAGAAATTAACTTATGCTTATACCCTGAAATACACATCCATAACTACTACTCATATTGTGTGATTAAACATTTGCATGAAATCACATGAGGGCCTTATCTGGTTGCTTGATTTTAAAACTTATGTTTTGAAAAATAAGAAATATGTTAAATCCATCATTTGATTGGATGCACTCAGACATTAATATTGATTTCAAATTAAATAAGTTTTCTCAAAACTCCCTCAAATATTAATTTCAATTTCACACTCAAAATGAAAAAATGAAATCATTATTTTCTACAACTTTTTTTTATTTATAGCCAATAAAAAAAATCTTATAATCTTTGCAAAATAGATTATTTTTTCTTCTAAATAAAAATAAGCATTTGAATTGTTGGCTTTGATTATGAAGATAATTTCATGCTCTTCACGTTCTTAAAGTATATATTGATTATTGCAATATCATAGACCAAGTATAACTTCTCCCATCACCCTTCAATCACATATTTCATAAACACCACAAATCATTTCAAATCACATACTAAGAGAATATATATGCCCATTCAAATCACCTTCAATATTATCCCTTCTTCCTCAAGTATAAATCATACTAATCACTTTTCTTCCCAAATTAAATTTTCACACTATTTACTACTCCAAGTTGAGGAATATTAAATAAACAAGCATAAACTCTAACTATGTTTAAAATTTCCATGCAAATAATTAATTGAATAATCTCTTGTGATTAGCCCTATTCATTTCACCCTAGTAGTTTTATTTTTGAACTCTTCTCCACATCATAACTCATATTTACGATTAATATTTTCAATGCACAGTAGCTTATAGCATTTACCCTCATGTGAGTGACTTCTTCCCTCTTTCCGTTTAGTTTCTTATAAACAAGCAATCTGTATTTCCTCTTCTAATCATTAAAATCATAAATTATCTTTTGCAATTTAAATCCTTGAATTTCAACTACAAAAATAGTTTTATTATGTCATCAATGTTCTACTTTTATTTGGTGCTCCATGTTAGTCATGTTACTTTAATTGTTAACTATTAACTATATTAATCCATATCCACATCACATCATTGAAACGGAACAAAATTTTTATGTTTATGATAAAACCGTGGATCCATTTAGATTCAGTGTCTTTCTTCACATGTTGGATTGCATTTATAAGAGCAATAGGAAGATGAATCTGATTTCGTTTGGACTAAGCCTCTCCCAAGTCAGCTCATTAGCTTTGTATTTTTCAGTTGTTAACTATTTGCTTAGTAAATTGATTGTCTGATTGTCTATTGATTAAGGCTATGATTCTAGGAACACATTCTTCACCTACACATGTTTTGGCATGTGAGAATATAAAACATTTATGCACAATAATAGAATTTTTTACAGTTATTGATTATTTATCATTAAGTCTATCCTAAAGTCAAGATCTAGACTAACAGTTGCCTTGAGAATTTCAGAAAATTTGTATAAAAATTTGTAGTAAAAATTTGCTGCTAAACCAGTACGTTAATACCATTTGTTTGATTTATATAAGCTCGATATGCTCCACGGCATTGATTATGTAGGGGCTTCACAATTAACATTTGCTTCAAATATAGGCCTTTTTTTTCCCTTAAATGCAAACATCAAACCTCTTTTAATTTTGGGTAGATATCATGCAAAATATCTGACAGCTATACCACGCATCAAACAAATCAACAATTCTAGAAAGCATTCATTTTCATCCCCAACAATTATCTAATTAACCAATTATTCTCTAAAATTAAATAAAAATCTTCATAAAGTATTTTCTTCGCTAAGTATTAAATAATTCATTAATTATTTAAACTAAAATGGTATAATATGGGGATAAAAGTATCCACTTCATAATTTCACAAATATCCCTAAGATGAAACATAAGGTTTCATGATGATCTCCCATTTTCTAAACTTCTCCTGCTCTAGGGTTGAGATTCATCTACTATTCACATAAAGAGTATTATGTCACATTCCTTAAACTCAGTACACTAGCCAACACTCTATTGATGTAGAACCTTTGCTACCTCAAGCACCACCCACAACCCCTACCACCACCACCACCCATAAAGTGTCAGTAAAATTCATATGACATTCACATGAACGACAACATGAATGAAAAGTGATCAATGAGACAGAGAGGTCATCAAAGGACTGCTTGACGAAGCAAGCATAAGGGTAGTCACCATGGTCGCAAATGTGGGTCTCAATCTTCGAAAGGAACACCACTTGTATATACCCTTGTCGCTTCGTAGATTCTTTCAATGGACTAGAGCTTATGCTATCTAGTTTAAAACATACACATATTTTATTGCACATATGATAGATTGCTTTTTTTCAAATAGTTGTTCAGCTTAGATGTCAAGTTTTGTTGAATCGAAGAATGACAATTCTATTATCAAGACACCAAAGAATTAGATCCCTACTAATTCATCGAATGTCGTAGCTGCATATTACTGTTGTTATTAAAACAACTAAATTAAATACTATTTTTCACATGAACTATTAATATTCAACTATAAGGACTGTTTTCCAATCCATTCCAACACACAAGGAGAAGAGAAGAAGAAAACAAGCAAATAATCATCACTGAGGGATCAATTATTTGAGGAGGATAAGGCCAAAAGAGCAATTTTGACTGAGATGCATAAATAGAGGAGGATGTGGCCTAACAAAATACCAATACGGACTACAAGTAAAATGCATGTCATCTACGACAAATGAAGCCTATGGACGATGATGAAAACAAAAAACCAGCACAAATCCATGAGTCATATTTGAAAGATGGAGAAAAGACAGTTACCAAGAGGACAATGAGCAAGAGATTTTGGCTATCAAAAGGAAGATACAATTAGCTTAATAGAACACCCTTCATAATGGAGGGGCTTTCGTGAAACAATCTTCTCTATGAAAAATCAAATGAAAAGTATTTTAAACACGGTCCCACATAAAGGATATTATAAATCGCAAGGACAACCAATGATATGTATAATTTAATTTAAACATTTAATTACATATTATTTTTAGAAATTTTGATTGTTCAATTGATCTATGTATTTATTTAATATTTAAATGCCTTCTAATGATTTATACTTCTAATATTAGAAGTGTCTACAGCTATTGTATGCTTAAGAATATTAAAGGTCAAGGTTGTCATAAGCATAAGAGTAAAGTGATTCATAATCTCATGTTCGCCAACTTCATATCATTACATTAGGTCTTCGATTCATCATTGTTGAACTAAATATCTACACTCTTTTTATCTACTAGGTACTTAAATGTGCATGTCATTGTCATTTAAGTCCGCTTTGCAAAATTTCCTCAATATTTATAGTAAGCTTTCCCAGTAAATTGCTTCTACTACATAGAACTTTCCTTAGGTTTATACTTTTATGTTACATCATGGAAAATAATCAATCATGTTCCTACATTTTTGCATAACTGATTATTACTAATGCACTTAGTGATGCTTACCATACAAACTTTTATATAGCATATTTGTTGCATTTAAGCATTTTCTATCGCGCATCTGAAAATATCATGTCCCCAATGTATTGCATAGCTTCTTAAAACTTCTAATAAAATACCTTGACTAAAACCTTGGACTTTCCCATAACTTTGACAACTTCGCCGACGTATGATCCTGGCTCTTGCAGCAATTGCAACTCTTCTCTCAATGCTCTAACTGCAATTACAAAATTAGATAGAGACTTGAGTATGCAAAGCAAAACAGAAGCAACAATAACTATATTAATTGAGAAGTGTTTCAAATGCAATTAATTTGCTTGTAATAGTTAAGAAGTAATGATAATTCTTCATCAAAAGGTCATGTTTGGAAAAACGGAATAACTTCAACAGAATACAACTATAGATACAAGATCCATGAAGTCCAATGCAAATAGAAAGAATCATTAAGCAGCTTAAATTCAGCCTCCTTAAGACCAGTGCCCATAATGGGGTATCCTTCAGCATCTTCCTGTAAGCAAGCTAGGAGAAAACACAATAATCCACGAATAAAGAAATTGTGATCATGTTCAATAATGGTATTTCATACAATTAAGATTACAAGATCCATGAAGTTGTGAACGGAAAGAACGGACTTCAAAATTAGATCAAGCAAGAGGATCAAAATTCATGATGTGCACTTAGGGTTTCAGCCTGCGGCTCCCAAACACAACTGAAGCTCAATTTTAGGTTAGAGGTAGGTTTAGGTTTAGAATCCGTTTAGGGTTCGGAAGCAAAAAGAAGCTAACCTTTCGCGTTGAGATCGTTGCGCTGCGCCTCGAGACGGTTGAGATTGTGGGACTTCTGCCGAACCTGAAGCTGCAGATCGTGTATGTGCTGCAAATAGTACTGCCTAAGTCCCTCTCCTCCGCCTCCTCTCGTCTTCGTCGACGGCGATCGGATCTCTCCGTCCGCCTCCCGCTGCGGCAGAACTTGCGTAGCCATTTCTCGCCGCCGATTGTCGACTGTAGATTGACCAGATGTTTTTGTCAATAAGTTTGCATTTTATTTTATTTTTGTTTCAATAAATTTTATTTTTAATTGACGTGAATAATGAAGCCTATTTAAATATATTTATTTAAATTGTAAAAAATAATATATTTGAAAAAATTATGCCTATCATAAATCATATAAAATCAAAAGATAAGATACGGTTTGGGGCAGCCGTAGCTTATTGAATAATTTATTGATAAGTTGATTAAAAATAATCTATTGATAAACTAGGTGCGATGTCTAATATAAATTTTTATTTTTTGAAAAAGTCAAATCACTGCTAGAAAGTTGTCACCATATATAAATAGATGCAGTGTAAAAACATTGTTTTCAGCATTTTAAAAATGCATAAGCTGCAAAAACACAATTTACCCAAACAAATCATGTGCGTTTTCAGAACGCCATCGCACCAAATAGACTGCCCCAAACGAGCCCTTAGATATATATAATATAAAATTCATATGCATTTACATATTAACATTGAAATTTTAATTTTTATATTTATAACACTTATTGAAAATGGGATTTGAAATATTTAATTGTTATAAATAAAAATGTTAAAGTTAAATGTTATGTATGTAAATACATTTGAATTTTGTTGTATGTATGTAAATTCCCCAATCAAATTTCACCAAAAGATTCACATGCATACCACTCAATTCTTATGCATTCACATATCAAACATTTATACTTCAATTATTACACACACATATATATCATTTTATCTATTGATTAAAATACATATTTTATTTTAGATGATTAAAATTTTGAAACATTTTAGTGATATAAATGTAAAAGCAGAATTTAGAAAGTGGATACGTCAATACATAAAAGTTAGGTGGTTCGTATGTAAATGGGTTCAAGGTACTCCATTCCGACCGACCGGAGGTCTTTGGTCGAGACGACAGCAGTGGGCAACTCTTCTCAATTTCTTTTCGGTTTCCCCTCTCCCAGCCTCCCAGCTGGAGCGAAACCTTCCGATTACAGATGGTCTACTACCTGCTTTCCATCTCGGCGGAGCTGGAGAACCTCACGGATCTCCAGCCTTGCGGTGGCTGCGACGATCCAAACTTTTCTTACTACTTCAAGGTTTCGTTTCTCTGCCTGCCAACCTCGGTACATTCTTGTCTTTGTTTTTCCCTAATTCATCTGGATTTGAATGCCATCAGGTGAAGTGCGAGAGCTGCGGGGAGATTAGTCAGAAGGAAACGTGCGTCATGATATCTGAAGTTGTTCCCCTTCCAACTGGCAGGGCAACTGCTCATCTGGTGCAGAAGGTCATGAGCTTCTAATCTATTGGATTTATCTTGTTTTCTGGTGAATCTGCATCTGTTCGTTACCTTGCATTTTCTTGCTTCTGTTTGGCGAATTCATCAATATGGATTTAGGTTATTGGATGGAAGTGATGAAGATGCATATTCTAGGTGTTTTTGTTTTTCTAATCTAGTTTTCATTTTTGGGATTATGGATGATTTGAGGAGAGTGTTGGGGATCGGAGTTGAGCATTCTATTATGTCGATAGATGCCTTTTGAAAATGGCGCGGATAATGCTATCGATCATTTGTTCTTAGTGAGAATATTTTAATTATCTTTTGGTAAATATCTTGGATGATGAATTGTTTCTTATTAGCAGCATTTAGATACATAGCACACAATTTTTATGTATTTACATATCTCACCCCTAAACTTTCATATTTACACACATAGCACTCAAATCCTTAATATCACATCAAAAATATCACTATTCTTTGTTGTGCTAAGAGTGTGTTATGAACCGTGGCCGCCTGCCTGGTTTGGTTAGTGGGGTCGGCTCCTCCGTTGTGGGTAAACGGAAACTCGACTCTAGGAACCCGAGGAAAGGCTGCACAGCTTCCGTGGGAGCATGAAAACCGGAGCTTTATACACCTTTTCATGCATAGGTTTAAAGTACCGAAGTGTTATTTATGTAAAATATGAAAGTTTAGGTTTGAGATATATAAATACATTAGAATTATGTGCTACATATGTAAGTTTCCCTTATTATTATCTTGGATGAATATTTTTTCAATTCAAGGAAAAATATTGAATTCTGGTGCATCTTTTCATGTTGGTGGAAGAGAGATTTATCGTAAAAGGAAAAGAGTGATGCCATCATCAAGACTTTTTTGGTTCAAGAAAAAGCTAAATATTATAGATGGAGGAAAAAGAATGTTCACTCCTTTCTCGAACTCCCTTACCATACACTAATTTCTCTAGTTCTCTTTTACTCTTTGGAAGATTTACATATATAATACTCAATTTCCATGTATTTACATATCTAACACCTAATCTTTAATTTTACATACATAAAACCTTACTTATGCATGAAAAGATATATTCCACTTTTTAAAAATTAAAAAGCATGGTATTTTTTGTGTGATATGAAAATTTTGGATGAAATAAATGTAAAAAAGCAAAGTATAGATGTTAAATATGTAAATACGTAGCCCTTGGGTGGTATGTATGCCAACACCCCTTACTCAACAATCTCAAAATTTTCTAATCCCCTCAATCAAGTATTCACCCATCCAAAGTTCTTCTTTATAAGTCACGGGAGTCAGTTACAAGAGGTGAGTATCAAAAGTAAAGAAAAATAGTTAACTCTCTCACATAAAATCGAAGATATGTTATCTAGAACTTTACTTTGTTACTGAGGGGGCAACAATAATATGTTTGTTGGCCTTTGGCTTCCAAGTTGATTCGAGAATATCCACTTGGTTTAACAAATTTGTTGACTTGTTCAAATTTTGTCGTGAACTCCTCAACCGACAACCCCCCTTGATGTAAGTGATGTAGCCTCTAGAATATGTCCTAACGTTAATGTGGGCATAGATAATTCATCCACTTCTCATTTTTCACCTTCTCCCAAGTAGTAATTTTGTTTCGACCTCTCTATCTCTCTCTTTTAGATTCTCCCACCACAACGAGGCATTTTTTTAGCTTTATGACAACAAGCTTCATTCTTCTATCAACTGACACCTCCTTGTATTCAACAATCATCTCGACTGTCTGCAGCCACTCAACAAAGTCATCTAGATTCATTCACTCATTGAAATCCGATAGGTCTACCTTCACTTACAGGTATCTCTGTCCTCTAATAGTCACTTCATCCCTCAACTTTTTCTGATATTGAATCCCAAAACTTTGTGGCCTACCTTCCTCTTTACTAGAATCATCCTCATGGAAGGGATTAAAAAAGTTTCTCCCTCTCCTTGAATCTCGCTATCATGATCGACAGTGACCTCGCAATGGGTCTTTTCATCAATTTCAGAAAGCCATTGTTGAAGTCGGTGGAGTTGCTGTTGCACTTCTTCCATGGTATGTTTACGAACGGTGTCTGGCATTTGTTTCCTCAGTGACATGATTGGGGTTTAGTTTTAGGGAGATTAAAGAGGGTGTATGGGGGTTCTTTAGAGTGGGAAAGAAAATTTTGGGTGTCTAATTTGAAAAGGGATGGTTTTGGATGGAGTTTGGGTTGGCTACGGTGGGTTTTTGTAACTCTAGGGTGGGAATAGAGCTAGACTAGTTTTGGTATCAAATGATACTGGAGCGTTGGGGGGCTATTTAGGGGTGGCAACAGGTATGTGGATGGCTGAAACAACAGGAAAACAGCTTAACAGGGCGGTTTTGATGGCAA
Organism: Phalaenopsis equestris; assembly: GCF_001263595.1. Taxonomy (NCBI): domain Eukaryota; kingdom Viridiplantae; phylum Streptophyta; class Magnoliopsida; order Asparagales; family Orchidaceae; genus Phalaenopsis; species Phalaenopsis equestris. Next base: position 176,965 of record NW_018165146.1, on the reverse strand, counting down.
CAACAAAGGGATGGGAGGAAGACGACTGGTACCGCTGAAAAGCAATGAAGAGTCACATTCGGGGTGGTTGCAACAAGGGAGAAAGAGACAAGGAACATTGCGGAAGGATGCAAAAGGGTAGAGGAAGGATAAACACCATCTTGAGTGAGAGATACATCCAGAACACCACTCAGACCCTTGGGTACAACCTTCGAAGAAAAAAGAGAGATGCCGACGACTGTCCTGAACAAACAAACGACAAAAATTGAAAATTTAACACGACAAAGCAACATGTTATGCACTAGATAACTAGGAATGGCTCCATTCCAATTGGATGGCTGTTCCTTGGCTTGAAGGGCCGCCTGACTCAGAATCCTAGACCGGTTTGGTCTAGATGTGGGGATGTTACTCCTGTGCCCGTCACCCATGAAGCCCTCGTCAGTTTTTCTTCTTTTTTTTTTTGTTTTTTTTACAGTATTTATACTAATTATTTTCAGTTGTGTGCTCTCCTATTGCAAAATTGTGCTGCTTTTTCATTCATAAAAAACAAAATAAAGTTTATCTTATTTTCTTTATTTATTCATTTCAACAATATTATTACTCCATAACCCATTCGGTTAATATGAATTGAATAACACATTTTTAGTACGAACCAAGATGATTTTTTGCAGAAAGTATGAAAAACAAATATGTTCTTCAATAACAGAAACAAAAAAAAAATCGAATACGTAAAGATAAGCACTTATAATTTGAGAGGTATGTGATCTCTTTTAAACTCCCCCTAACACTTGCAAATTAAGAGATAGGTGATGTTTTTCAAACTCTAATTTTAAGACTTAGGCCCACATCAACCGACAACCCCCCTTGATGTAAGTGATGTAGCATAGATAATTCTTCCACTTCTCCTTTTTCACCTTCTCCCAAGTAGTAATCTTGTTTCGACCTCTCTATCTCTCTCTTTTAGATTCTCCCACCACAACGAGGCATTTTTTTAGCTTTATGACAACAAGCTTCATTCTTCTATCAACTGACACCTCCTTGTATTCAACAATCATCTCGACTGTCTGCAGCCACTCAACAAAGTCATCTAGATTCATTCACTCATTGAAATCCGATAGGTCTACCTTCACTTACAGGTATCTCTGTCCTCTAATAGTCACTTCATCCCTCAACTTTTTCTGATATTGAATCCCAAAACTTTGTGGCCTACCTTCCTCTTTACTAGAATCATCCTCATGGAAGGGATTAAAAAAGTTTCTCCCTCTCCTTGAATCTCGCTATCATGATCGACAGTGACCTCGCAATGGGTCTTTTCATCAATTTCAGAAAGCCATTGTTGAAGTCGGTGGAGTTGCTGTTGCACTTCTTCCATGGTATGTTTACGAACGGTGTCTGGCATTTGTTTCCTCAGTGACATGATTGGGGTTTAGTTTTAGGGAGATTAAAGAGGGTGTATGGGGGTTCTTTAGAGTGGGAAAGAAAATTTTGGGTGTCTAATTTGAAAAGGGATGGTTTTGGATGGAGTTTGGGTTGGCTACGGTGGGTTTTTGTAACTCTAGGGTGGGAATAGAGCTAGACTAGTTTTGGTATCAAATGATACTGGAGCGTTGGGGGGCTATTTAGGGGTGGCAACAGGTATGTGGATGGCTGAAACAACAGGAAAACAGCTTAACAGGGCGGTTTTGATGGCAACAACAAAGGGATGGGAGGAAGACGACTGGTACCGCTGAAAAGCAATGAAGAGTCACATTCGGGGTGGTTGCAACAAGGGAGAAAGAGACAAGGAACATTGCGGAAGGATGCAAAAGGGTAGAGGAAGGATAAACACCATCTTGAGTGAGAGATACATCCAGAACACCACTCAGACCCTTGGGTACAACCTTCGAAGAAAAAAGAGAGATGCCGACGACTGTCCTGAACAAACAAACGACAAAAATTGAAAATTTAACACGACAAAGCAACATGTTATGCACTAGATAACTAGGAATGGCTCCATTCCAATTGGATGGCTGTTCCTTGGCTTGAAGGGCCGCCTGACTCAGAATCCTAGACCGGTTTGGTCTAGATGTGGGGATGTTACTCCTGTGCCCGTCACCCATGAAGCCCTCGTCAGTTTTTCTTCTTTTTTTTTTTGTTTTTTTTACAGTATTTATACTAAGTTATTTTCAGTTGTGTGCTCTCCTATTGCAAAATTGTGCTGCTTTTTCATTCATAAAAAACAAAATAAAGTTTATCTTATTTTCTTTATTTATTCATTTCAACAATATTATTACTCCATAACCCATTCGGTTAATATGAATTGAATAACACATTTTTAGTACGAACCAAGATGATTTTTTGCAGAAAGTATGAAAAACAAATATGTTCTTCAATAACAGAAACAAAAAAAAAATCGAATACGTAAAGATAAGCACTTATAATTTGAGAGGTATGTGATCTCTTTTAAACTCCCCCTAACACTTGCAAATTAAGAGATAGGTGATGTTTTTCAAACTCTAATTTTAAGACTTAGGCCCACAATATCATATAACCTACAATAATAAATAATAAATAATAAATTACTAAATTGTCCTTAAGTGACGACGTAACAATACTCCCCTCCAAAAAGATACTTTGTCTTCAAGGTGGCAAAAAAGAAGCTGCTACTGGATCAAGTCGTTTGACTCGCATGTGTCGCCCTCATCTGGTATTCCTTTTTTTTTTATTCAGAAATTCGTAGTGACCCTTATTTGTTCGAAATGCAGTCTTTTGCACATTCTTCGGCCACATCCAAACATGTTGGTACAATGACTTCAAGTCAATCTTAGAGACTAATGCAACCCAAAAAAACTCCTTCAATAGCTCATCGATTGTCGTAATCTTTACCAACTTTGTATCACGTCTCTTCCATGCTTTGCAACTCGATCCAAAATCCTAGCCTTGTGCCCTGAATTGCCTTCATCATGATCTTGAACTTTATCGAAGTCTTGCACAAACTGAGGTCCCTACGAAGGACCCCAACCTTGCCTCCCTTTTGAATACTTTGCAGCGTCAAAATCAGTCTCTTACACTTTCCCTTGCATTTCTTCATTTGTCTCGTTCCCATCATTACTTCTGAATCGCCTTTTGCCAGTAATGCTGCAACACCAAAAGACACTGACACAATTGGATGCAACTTTGCGCAGAGGTCCCACCCACCATGATTCCCAGTTCCAAAATCCTTCGAATTGATCTTCTCCAGCCCTGAATCTCAAGTCATCCTATTTCGCCTGCCACTGCTCATTCCAAACCTTTCAAATGTCGTGCAATTCCCTTTAGATGTTACCGCTCGAATCCACTCTAGATTCCTTTGTTGAATTGCACATGCTTCCAATCGATCCAATTGTCTGGATGTCACACTATTCCTTCTAGGTTCTTTCACTCGAGTTTGCTTCCATTTTCTTCGCTTGATCTCACAGCTCTCGAGACACCATGCTAATCTTCCTGAATGATACAACTCGCGTTCGCTTCTGATTCCTTCACTCGATACGACAACTCTAGCTCTGCCTAAAGTAACAATGCTGCCCTGATGTCACATAATTTCTTGAGATTGTTGTTTCTCACGTCCATTACAGACGTCTTCAATTAAAAAAAAAAAGAACACTCAATCCGAATACAAAAAGATAAACCCCAACAATTTGAGATGTACACGATCTTGCTAAAATCCTAACCCAAACACCTAGAATTGGAGAGGTACGCGATCTCTTCTAAACTCTGAAACTAATACTCAATATTGCAATCTCGTTGCATAACCCCAATCCTAAATATATTAGCCCTATTTATGCCTCACAATAATAAATAATAAATTACTAATTGCCTTAAGCGCCAAGGTAACAGTTCTCTCTAAGTTAACTTTTAAAGCCAGTAATATGCATGAGGCATTTACATACTTATCACCCAATTCCTACATATTTACACATCTATCACCTAAGCTATATTACATTTATGGCACACAAATCTTTCATATCACATGAAAAAATACTACTATTTTAACTTAAAAAAATAAATGCACTTTTTCATGCATAGTTAGGGTGACATATATGTAAAAATTGAACTTTAGGTGTTAGATATGTAAATACATAAGATCTAAGTGTTATGGATGTAAATCTTATATATGAGCATTTACACTTCGGTCTATCCGTGGAATCTGCCTCATACCTAACTGCAGGATTGTCACCATAATCTCTTAATTTTGTGCAGAGCAATTGTTACACTTCAATTGAGAGTTGTTGTATTTAATAGCTTAGAATTTTACTTAACTCAAGCGCTTTATTAGTGTAAACTGTGTGGACGAGAGGGAAGCATTCAGATGATTACAGGAGAGGGTCAACCATTGACTCTAGGGCAAAGTGAAAGAGAAGAATTTTCCAGGTTGATGATTTTTGATGGCAGGGGTCTTGCGCCCACTGATTTCTCTTTCTCTGATGGTTGGGAAGCTCAATCTGTAAGTCACAACACTGTTCTAATTACATACGCAACACACACTTCTCATGTATTTACTTATCTCACACCTGAACTTTCATATTTATATACATAGCACTTTGGGGTTTTAAACCTTTGCATCACAAGTTGTATTTTACTTTTAAAAAATGATAATGTTGCTATTTTTTATGTGATATTAAAGATTCGAATGCTATATGTATAAATATGAAAGTTTAGGCGTGACATATGTAAATACATAAGAATTGCATGCTTTGTATGTATATGCCCCTTGGGAGATTTACATACGTAGCACACAATTCTTATCTTTTTACATATCTCTCGCCTAAACTTATTCACGAAAGTATGTATTTCACTTTTAAAATTGATAATAAGGCCATGTTTAATGTGATATTAAAGATTTGAGTGATATATGTTTAAATATGAAAGTTTAGGTGTGAGATATGTAGATACATAAGAATTGTGTGCTATGTATGTATATGTCCTTCATTAGGCTTACATATACAGCACATAATTCTTTATGTATCCTGTATTTACATATCTCACACCTAAACTTTTATATTTACATAAATAGCACTTTGCCGTCACTTTGTTGTTTTAAAATTATGCATGAAAATTTGCATTTCACTTTTAAAAAGTGATAATAGTGTTATTTTTGATGTTATATTAAAGATTTGAGTGTTATATGTGTAAATATGAAAGTTTAGGTGTGAGATATGTAAATACATAAGAATTACGTGCTATTTATGTATATGCCCCTTTTGTATTTTTTTTTCTGATTTACTCGCATTATGGTGTCATTTTGATTTCTTTATGGCGGCATGTTTTGCTTTTGGACTTTGGAAAAGTAATTATTGTTGCATTGCTGCTTCATCATTTGATTTGTTTCTTTTAGTAACAAATAGTATCTCATTAATTTATGATGCAGCTAGCAAAAGAGAAATTCTTGCGGTAAACTCTTGTAAAACCTAACGATTTTTGCATCACTTTTCCACTTTTTTTTGGTCTGATAAATTAAATGTAATGCTATCTAATTTCATTTTATGTCGACAGACCGTTTTTTGTTTGCATGAAACCTAATAGAATGGCGAATTTTGAGGATATTGGGGAAATTTTAATTTATTTCTTGTAGGGAAGTTCAATAATAAAATGGTTCACGGATAATTGTGGTTCGAGAGTTGAAAGTTAAAATTTGTTGAGATGAAAAAATTAATTATATGAATACTTTGAAGTTAATTTTCAATGAAGATATTATAAATGTGTTTATGTTTATGCTTTTTAAATTTAATTAGGGGCTAATTAAAAAAAGTAATTATGGGAAGTAATATATGAACTATTAAAACATTTATCCGAGAAGGGACAATAAATACCGCAGATGGCTTCAATATATTGGTATTAGTAGGATAAGTTATGGGAGGATTTATGGTGGATATCTAAATGAGATATAAATATGATGACGGAAACCGTATTTGATTTTGCAACAGTATGTAAGCTTGATATACCATGCATGTAAATATTAAAGTCAATTTATTTAAATGTGTGCTTTACATGCAAAGTGAAGCGATTCGTGTGATACCCACTTCGCTTCGCTGAAGCGCGCTTTGAATATCTAAAGCAAAACAGTCAGTTCGGTTCACAGTTTAACGATAGAGAATAAAGGGTTGCTGAGTTAAGTTAGCTTGTTTTATTGAACTTGAGACTTTATTTGTCTATTTATGCTTTAAAATTTAGATTTTGTTTCGAGATAATTTTTATTTTTTTTGTAATGTTTAAGCTTTTTAATTATTGCAACTAACTATTATAAATTATTCAAAATTTTAGTTTGCAGGTTCACCCTCAATGTTTGCTTTTTAAGTTAGGTATTGCACACATTATTTTCTATTTTATATAAATTTTTAATTCATACTTTTTATTTTATAATTTTTAATGAAAGTATTTATTCATTAATAGTTTAGTTTTTAATAACCCTGTGTTTTGGTCTAAAAAAAAAAAAAAAAAAAAAACTTGTGCATCACATTGTGCTTTACGTTTTGATAATACTGATTAAAGTTTAGGGTTTATCAACAACATAAGAATTGTGTGGAATGTATGAAAATGCCACACACACACACACACACATATATTTCTGTATTTTTTTTCTATAATAATAAATATATTTTTATTTGTTGTAGTTGGCAGGCACCACTTTCGACGTTGATCTATCTGCTGGGGAGTTTGCAGAGTATGATGAGAAGGGGGAATGCCCTGTTGGAATAACCAATGTGCGCGCCAACTTTAGCGTGGTAAGTTGAAATGAAAAGGGTGGGTTTCTGATCCCACTGCTTTGCAAATTTCTTTTGTTCTATGACAGCATCCACTGCTACATGATAAAAGACAAGACACAGAGAAAGAAGAGAATGATAGACGGGCAATTAATGGTGGGGATCTAATACAAAAAAAAAATTCATATTTATATGCATGCCCCTCAATTCTTTAACATCACATTAAAAGTACCTCTATCACCCAACATTTGAATTTGATATTTACATATCTGAATTATTCATTTTATTTGTCATTTTATTATAGCACTAGTTTGAATTAATACTTTTCTCTCCATAATAAACAAGATGGCTTGTGAGCCAGTGTCAAATTCATAGAATTAAGCATGAGCTCGAATTTGAACATGGTTAATTAATCAAGCTCAATTTGAGGAGGCTCGAGTTCAACTCAACTCATTTATACCCCTAATGGTGAGTAGTTTGCTTGTGTTCATGAGGAAGTGCGGCTTAGGGTTAACTTGGGGTGGCATAATTTGAGAAGCTTTTTTGGTATGGTATTAAGTGGGTTTCAATGCTTAGGACATTGGCTTGGGAGGGATGTTAAATATGAAAGCATGGGAAAATTCACAAACAAATGACAAAATTCTTATATATTTACATATTTAATACTTAAAATTTGATATTTATATTTATAACAAATCTATGCATGGAAAGGTGTATGTTGAAGATTTGAGAGTTATGACTGTAAATATGGAAATTCAGTTGTTAGCTACCTAATTATATAAGAATAATACTAAATTATAAACCATATGGATATTATAAAAAAGTAAGCTGATTTAATGAAAGTATTTTGAATTTCTCTTGATTTGCTGCATTAGAGAAATTATTTTATTTTTTTTCGATGAGCTTCGAGCATTAGATCTTTCAGGAAGAAAATGTCTATTCATTGGATCATCATCTGATCTCATCTCAGCTGCTTATATTTTGTTTCAGCTTACAAGTGGTGATGAATATGTGCAGGTGAAGAAGCGGGAGCGAGGGGGGAAAGATGTCTATATTTGAAATAATGGTGGTACCCCTTCTAATATGTTTTTGCGAACTTTATTGATGCCTATCTCAAATCTTTATAATTTTTTTTTCTTAATATTTGGATTAGCCTTATATTTTGTTGTATGCCTAGTTTTTTGTTTTTTTTTGGGGGCTATCATGGTCATGAGAAAAATTTCGTCTGGACACAATATATCCAGACGACCAACCACTGGCCTTCATTCCGCCATACACATCATCGACCGACGATGAGGCGGCTGGTGTGTGGCCGTGCAGACGTTCAAACGGAATTTTTTTCCCATCGCCACAGGACAATAGGATCAAGAGTGAAAGCCTTTTCTCTTAACCATAAGTGCCACATAATATTTATATATTTACATATCTACAATTAAATAGTCATATTCATATGTATACCACATAAAATTTGAACATCACATCAAATATGTTAAATTTTCAAACTTTTGGTATTAGATATGTAGATAACTAAACATTGTGTTAAGTATGTAGGCTTTTTATTTTCTATTTTTAATGTTTTCACAAAGCAAAGAAGTAATGATTTGAACAGATCATACAAATCTTATGCATTTGCATATTTAATATTTAAATTTTTATATATTTTTCTTATAATATTTTAGTGTCATAAATTTAATGGACAGAGAAGTAATGATTTGAACAGATCATACAAATCTTATTCATTTGCATATTTAATATTTAAATTTTTATATGTTTTTCTTATTATATTTTGGTGTCATAAATTTAATGGACAAATGCATCACTTTTTCCTAAGAATGTGCTTGAGGAGATTGTAATTTTTTACTAAGGTGATTGAAAAGAATTGTATGATCTGTTTAAATTGATACACCAATAAATCTCTGTTATCCAACATGAATCTCGAGGTAATCTTTAGAGTAAAAAATATTTAGACTTTGATTAAGAGTTATTTAGAGTTATGATTTCAATAAATTTATAGTCAGACCAGTTCGATGAGACGGACTCGATGATATCAAAATTGTTTTAATGTAAGTCAAATTAAGTTCAAATCAAATCATTAAAATATATTTGAAAGTTTTTCAGACATATTTGAAAAGTCAAACGAATATCGAATCCGACAAGTTCATAGTCGAATTGAGCATCGCGGTAAGACAAATCCAATGAGCTTAAGTTCGCTCAATTCAAATATCATTCGGGTACTCAAATATTCATAAAATGTTGTATAATTGAAGAAAGCTTTTTGGATTGTTTAATTAAAGTAGTTTATATCCCATCATTAATTATAATTTAAATTTTATGAATAGAAACTCACGCCTCTCATAGAGAATGGGAAGAGAGTTTAAACTTTACCGACCACTAGTGGCCGACTACCACTCGTTGCCCATCACCGACCACCACCTGCCGGCCATTGCTGATCATCATCGACTGCCGCCCACTCCTTCCGACGAAACACCGTGCGAAGCAATAGCTGACATCACGGAACCACATCACGGAACCATGAAGCAACTTGCAAAGAGAAGCATCATCCTGACACCGGGAAGCCTCGTTATAGCCGTAAATTTTATAGCACACATCAACAATCAAAATACAACAAAATCTACACGTGGAGTTCGCATATAATAATTTTCCCCTCAAACGTGACTCCTAGTATTAATAGTAACCTTTTTGAAATGTATCTTTAAGCTTTTATTCACTCTTCAAAAGAAAAAAATATATATTAATGTAGATGAATAAATGTGAATTTAGTGATATTGTGATAATATTATGGTGATATTTATTACAATGTTATATCAATAACATCAAATTGTTTATTTCTATTTGACAGCTAATATTCTCTCGTCTAAAAAGGTCTGATCTGTAAGTTCAGCCTCCAGGCATAATATTTTTTCATTAATCTGAAAGTATTGGTCACATTTTATCATTTATTTTACTTTATTTTATTTTATATAGTATACTGGTACATACGCGCGGAGGGCTACGGGGAAAATATGACAAAGTGTGGGGCTAAAAAAGTCATTTTAGAAGCTCATTGAATCCGGTCACCTCCATAGACTCACCGCATCTTGTATGCAGGAAGTTTCGTTATTCTACGTGGGGCCTTTCTAACTACATGTCGGTTACCAGATGGCAACAACAGCTGGAACAGGCTGTCCGTAACCTGGCCGTCCTGTTTCTCAGCACCTGTTCTCTGTTTCCTCTCTCTCTCTCTCTCTCTTCTTCTTCTTCGTCCTCACCGTACGCTCTCCCCTACCTCGGGCTAGGGTTTCCGTTCTATCTCCAAAACCGATTTTGATACCAGAGAACTTGATCGGATTCAAACTCTATGCCACGGGAGCTTCTGTTTGAGCTCGGTATTGATGAATTCGGCTTAGTTCCTGGAGACTAGGGTTTCAGATGAAGAAGGGCGGCCCTGGAATCTCTTCATTGTGAGTATCTTTATCTCTTTATGATTTCATTTGTTTGGAGGTATTTTCATTGGGGGTGATTCGCTTGTTGATGATCCGAACAAGCTGTTAAATGTTAGTTGGTATTCGTCCTTGTCTGCTGCGGTAGAGTTCTAGGGTTCTAATTCTCTTATAAATATGTTCATCCTAAATTGTTGGATTATATATTTGTGGTTGCATTCCTTATGATTATTATTATTTTTTCGCTTATGGTATTTGATTGAGAAACTGATTTCTACTTTGAATCCAGTTTGGAATTTTGAAGCGCTGGCTTTAGTTTGAATTAATTAAATTTTGGCTTTCCTTTGCGTTTGGTCATGCATAATTTCTTGAATTTTCGTAGTGTAAACCCCTATTCATCTGTATTAGGGTTGATCAGGACATCATGAGAGCCATAACTGGCTTCACGAAGTCACTTATATTCATTTGTATTACGTTTTACATTTATACCACCCAAATCATTCATGTCACATCAAAATTACCACCATTTTAACTTTTTTAAAACTGAAATATACCTTTTCATGCATAGGTAAGGAGGCATGTATGTAAAAAATTCAACTTTAGGTTTTGAATATGTAAATACTTTGGAATTGAGTGGTATGTATGTAAATCATCCTAAATGAGTCAGCTCAAACTTGCACAACTCAGTTCAAGCTTTAACTTTTAACTTGATTAATCAGGCAAGCTTAAGTTGGGAGTAGTTTAGGCTCTACTCAACTTGTTTACATTGCCAATTCCGCTTCTATTGCAAGCTGAACATCATAGAATTCTTAAAAAACTTTCACAACATGACAATTTCGAACTGCAACACCTAAAATTTTGATGAATTTTTCGGGCAACTCCTATGAAGTTTAACTCGAAGTTCATTTATTTGCAACCAAGAACTTCAAACCTATGGATTTGCTTGATGATTTTTATCTTCTTGTCCTCAATGTTGATTGTAAGGGTAATTGTCGCTTACTCCAGTGATGTTATATTTGTAGAAAAGCTCCTCAAACTTGTTCATTGAGATCTTCATATGCAACTCCTCTTGAAGTGATTTTATTACATAATTGTCCGCCGTAAAATTCCTTTTTCTCTTAGTTCAGGCCAGGGTTGTCTCATTGGTATTAAAAGTCGTGACTTTGGGACTTGATTGACCAACAATTTCACTAACATGTTTGGCTATTTCGATGAATTTATTGATTTATTCATTTTGCCAACAATTTACTTGTGAGAACTCTTTCATCACCATAATTCCAACATTTTTAGCGGCTTTGACATACGTTTATGATTTTATCCACCTCTAGTTGGACTGTTTTGAGAAGATTGTGCTTGCTAATAGTCGAAATTGCTCCATATGCTTAAACATTTCTCTGGATCAGCTTTGAGATGTTGGAGATCAACTCAAATATTAGCCCCTTCTTTTCAAGAGAATTAGTTGCTAACTGCCCTAAAACATGTTTGTCATTTATGAAAAAAGAATCCAAAATTTTGAACTTGCTACAATCGAAGATTGCTTAAATATTGTTGATAACCATTTTTTGCGAGCTCGTGTACTTCAACAATCTTTGTTGTACTGCTTCTTAGTATCAGCCTCCTTAGGCTTAGGGTTTCTAGTAATCATTTATTTGGTACCTCCCAAGGGGCAGGAACTGCCATTCTAACCCTTCTTGGGGGATGAAAATCTCACGTACGGTTCTAGAACGGACATTCTTTTTTTGCTTCTTTCGATTGTTTGATCTATATGTTCTTTAGACGAGACACTTTTGAAGATGTAAATATCTTAACAGTTAAAGCAACTCATTGATACCCCCTTTATATCTTCTCAGAAGTTATTTTGATAAAACAAAATTGAGAAGATAATCAATTTCCTCCTTTTACAAGAACATCGAGGAATCATAAACATCTTTAAATCAAACAGTGTTTATTGAAAAAAAAAATGCTCGTGTATTTGTAAACAGTCAATGTTGATGTGCCTCCATTTGTCAAAAATTCAAACATCTTAAAAGGTCGAACATTTTTCACACCATCGACCTAATTTAGATTTTAGTATGAAAGCTTAATTGGGTTGAACAATTTGTTGAATATGAATCATTTAAAGTTCTTTATTGGTAGATAATCATCAGCCAGGCTTGATCGTTACACAACTACATAAATTTACTTGTGTTCTTTTTTGCAATGTCATTATTTTGCCCATACTGTATTGCTAACCTTATTCCTTGCCAATAAATAAGAGATTACCAATCATGCATGAGTATGTGAAATTTGTCACAATCACATACTTTTGACCAAAATGTTGTCAAATTAAATCCACTCGTTATTCTTTTGAATCATCTCTTTTGGCCGATTAAGCATTGGTTTTGGGAGTCTCCTGTGCATGTTTGGCTTAGCAACATTTGCATACACAACACCCAATGTTATGTTTGTGGAGACGAAGCACCAGCACTGAGCAGACACCAAGAGGGGGGCGCTTTGCGTTCGGGCGCTTTGTGTTCCCTTTGGGCAACTAAGCATCCATTTCTGGGCGCAGGTTGTAAGGGGGACGCTTGCGCCCCCTATGGGCGCCCAAGTGCCCAACATTGGAGCGCAACCTGAGAAGTCGGATCTTGAGCGTCGGTCTTGGGAACTCAAGTGCTCAAGTTAATGGGCACAGCTTTTTTGTTTCCCGGGATACCGGCAGGTTTGCGCCAAGTCCGTTGATTACCATGGTTTTTTGGGTTTAAAGTTCAAATTGAAGCGGCAATGGTTATCTCTTTAGTTCGTGAAGTTCCTGTAAGTTGAGTGTTCCTTGACAAAAATCCAGATGAATGTGAGGAGTGTCGGAGAGGACTTCAGTAATTTTGACGGGCATGTCTCGCATCGGATCGAAAGGAAGAGTGTGGAGCGTGTTAAATTTCCTTGTGTGTAGAGAGTAAACTTGTGTAAGTTCTATGTAAAACTTTTTGAATTTTATAGTAGAATTATGTGGTGGCATGGCTCCGTGTTTTTTCCCATTCTATGGTTTTTCCACTTAAAATTTTCATATGCTTTTCTGATTACTTTGTCTGTGCTTCTATTCAAATTTTTGTTCCAGTTTTCTTGAATCGTGTGCGATCCTATTATCCTGTGTTGTTGTTTAGGTTTAATTGATCATAAGCCTTGGTAAATTTGGGAATTGTTCTTGGTATTCCTATCACACAATTCTTATATATTTACATTTCTAATATCTAAACTTTCATATTTACATAAAACAACACTCAAATATTTAATATCACATCAAAAACACACCTTTTCATGCATCATAAGATTATGACATCAAAGTGATATAAATGTAAATACCAAACCTTAGTTATTAGAATGTAAATACTAACAATTGTGTGGGGTGTATCTAACTTTCCCTTTACTTTATTTGTTGAATCAAAATCTTTTGGAGTTTTGAAGTTGTTTAGGCTTTGGAATATTTTTGTATGCGACATTTAATTTACTTGTGTCAGCTTGTAACTTAAAATTTTGGATTTTATGTCATAATGAGGTGCAATCTTTGGGGGGAAAAAAAAAGACATTTTAGAGCATGCGTGTGCCAGTGCTCCTTATATTTTAAAGTAGGTGCATTTACGTAATACCAACCAATTCCTTTGTACTTGCTTATGTAACTCCAAAAATTTATTTTTTTACATTTAAAACCACCCAAATCTTTTATATCACATAAAAAATATCACTATTTTGACTTTTAACTAGTGAAATACATACTTAAGGTGACATATATTGTAAAATTTAAGTTTAGGTGTTAGATGTGTAAATAGGAATTGGGTGGTGTGTAGGTAAATTTTCCTTTTAGTATATACTATAATGTTTTCTTTTTGTACCCAATTATCCTTTCTATGTTGAATTAGTTCCTAGATTATTTTAATGAAGGCTAAAATAATCTTCCTTAAGGATTATTTTAACCTATATTAAAAGAGTGTGGGGGGACTAAATTGATACATTTTAAGACTGAAATGACTACGGAAAAGAGTCGGAGGACAATTTTACTACTTTTACCTTTTCTATTCATGCTGTTCTTGTTCTATGATAATCCAAGTCTTATTAAAGGTTATTATTTTTTTAACAAAATTTCATTTTTCATTTTTCAGGCTTTCTATCAAGCAAGGAATCCTAGAACCAGAACCCTAGTAGTTCTTGAAGACATAATGTTGTTTTAGCAGATAGAACTTTAATAAGTTTTCTCCTCATTGCAAGAGTGCTCTCTTGGTCTGGCTTACGGCGGCGAGCATGCGTGGAATCCGTGCTCCGGCTGATTCCCATGACAAGAGTTGCCGCCGATGCTTTCGGCGTGGCAACCATTGCTCTCGTCGCACTAGCTTCCATTCTCGGACTGCTATGCATCTATCGCTGCATCTACTTCCAACTTCAGATTCAAAGACGAGGATTCTCCCATCTCGGATACTTTAACGGTCCCTGGATCATCCGTGTCGTCCTCATCATTATTTCAATCTGGTGGGGCTTCGGCGAGATCGTTCGATTGAGCCTCCTCAGAGATACTGGAAGGCCTCTCTCCACCACGGCATGGTGCAAGTTCTATGTTCTATCAAACCTCGGATTCGCTGAACCCGTCATCTTCCTCATGCTCGGTTTCTTACTCCATGCTGCGCTACGAAAACGAGACTCTGACTCACTTACTCAGACATGGAATTGGAAGACATTCGTCTCCGTCCTCCTCCTTTCCCTTCCCCTATTATTGTTTCAACTCCTTGTTTTAATAGGACCTCATAGGATGAGGAAGAAGAAGGTGAAGTTCTTCATGACTTCATCATTCCCTCCATTGACTGATACAACCATTTGCACTTACCCCTTACTTAGCACTGTAATTTTGGGATTATTCGATATTTTCGTGATTGCTTATGTTGTTTACATCGGAGCTCGAATGCTATGTTTAGTGATCAACAAAGGGCTGCGACTCAGAGTCTATTTTCTCGCTCTGTCGGTCATCTTCTTCCTCCCACTCCGAGTTCTGTTACTCGGACTCTCGGCTCTGCCTCGTGCTGGAAATATTTGTTATGAGGTGCTCGTATTCGCCGCCTTTCTCATGCTCTTATCATGCAACATGACGGGCATCTGCATGCTCGTGTATCTCCCCGTTGCCGATTCGTTAGCGCTGCGAAAAATCAACGAACATGACACCGAGATTGAGGAGATTCCTTGTAATGATTATTACTGCGAAGGAGCCTCGCTGATCCAGAACGAAAACCATCAGGATTCGACAAAGCGAGGTTCAATATCATTTTGCGCCATTATCAAGGATGATTCTCCTCACTTCCTCCATGGTGTTGAGGAAAGAAGGTCCATTTCTTTTACACCCCTTAATATTGTTTCTTCTGCACAATCTCCTCCTTATGGGGAATAAAAAGATTCTGCATTTCTGTCTTTAGTTTAGTGGGCATCAGATTTTGGGTGAAAGGTTGTAAAAGTAAAGGGTTGTGGTGAAATTTTATACTGTTTATATAAGTAGAGGTTGGTCATGAAATGTACTAATTTTTTTTTGGGAAAGGAATTGTTTTGAGATGAGTGTAATATATGAGAAATTGATTTAAATTTTTATGAGATTTTTCATTTGATTTGTCAGAATATTCTAAGCCAATTTGTTTCTGGTTAGTTAGCTGGAAACTTTCTATGTATTTGTTGAAATAGAAGTAATTTTGGATCTGATCATGCGATGTAGTCGTGATTATAATTTTGGAGAATAACAATAGGAATGTGTATGTGATTGCGTCTGGATTGAAAATTTTAAGGAAGGTTTGCATTCATGCCACCAAATTCCTATGCATTCACATAACCAACACTTCAATTTTTTAGATATTTGATTAGAGTTTATATTTTAAGAGTTTAAATAGTGGTATTCACATGAGATATGAACGATTTGAGTGGTAGAAATGCAAAAAAAAAGCAAAGTTTAGATTGTAGATATGTAAGTACATAGAAATTGGGTGCTAATGTTTGTAAATTCGCCAGACATTAAAATTGTATTTAATTCAATGGTTTGGGGCCTAATCCCATCAGATATTGCATGTTAAGATTTTGGTTCTTCAGAGGTGAGGATTTCTATATCTTCTGATTATTATTGTACACCAATATTTGTTCAAATGAATTAAAGCTCGAAGAGAAATTGTTTGGCAAGCAATCATTCATTTTAAGCTTGCTAGCTTAATTGGTAAAGTATTTTACAAGTTGAAATTGCGACTACATCAAAAAATCTATCACCAAGGGATGAAATTAATCAACATTCTAATATTTTGGTACACATGTCAATCAATGATGGAAGCTCAAAAACAGCTAGTCTCCATTTGCATGGCCCTAGTCATACACTCAAACTTCTTAGCATCGATCTCTATCTAGATCTCTCGAGCAACATTCGACTAAAACTTATCAAGCCAAGCTCGACCAAATCCCTATGAAGGGGATCAAGTCAATAAAGCATTGAAAATCAAAATTGCAAATTTGATCAATTCATATTTGTATTCATAATAACTACATTTAAAAATTAATTATCTATTAATTAGGGTTTGGGCAACTTTTGATAGAATAAGGGCTTGTTTGAGAGTGAGAGAGTTTTGGGGTGGGAGACCTCAAGTTCATGTGATAATGTGAGTTCTCTCCAATAATTTTTACAGAGATTTACGTGCATACCGCTCAATTCTTATGTATTTACATATCTAACAACTACACTTTAATTTTACCATATATAAGCCTCTTTACATATGCCTGAAAATGTGTATTTCACATTTTAAAAGTATTAAAAAAAATGAAATTTTTTTTATCTGAAATGATAGATTTGAGTTGCATAAACGTAAAAATTCAAAGTCTATTGTTAGGTTTGTAAATACATAAGAATTGTGTGGTTTGTATGTAAATGGTCCTAAACTTTCTGCAAAATGAAAGGTGAGCATACAACTCTAGGTTCTTATATATGCATATAGTCGGCAAAAATAAAATAATTTAAAATAAAAAGAAAGATTTACATACAAACCACTCAATTCCTATGTTTTTACATATCTAAGACCTAAATTTTGCATTTTTTACATTTATACCACACAAAATACTACCATTTTTAACTTTTAAAAGTGGAATACACATTTTCATGAGTAGTTAAGGTGGTATATATGTAAAAATTGAACATAGGTAAATACATAGGAATTGAGTGGCATGTATGTAAACCTTCCAAATCAAAATTGTGGGGGTTGAACATAGGTAAATACATAGGAATTGAGTGGCATGCATGTAAACCTTCCAAATCAAAATTGTGGGGGGCATATGGAAAATCACCAGTGAGTTGAGAAGCTTACAGAGCAAAATCCATGGGAAAATGCAGGAGAAAATAAGAACAGGTCAGCATTTGGGGTCTTGGATTTGAGCTATTAAACAAAAATCTGGTTGGGAGAAAAAAAACAATGAAAATGATAGAAAACAAAGGCATTAATTTCAAGGGCTTTTACATACATACCAAACAGTTCTTATGTATTTACATATTTAAAAGCTACACATTTAAATATGTAAATACATGAGAATTGTGTGGTTTGTATGTAAACTTTCTTGATTTCAAAGCAGAAATTTTGAGTTAAGATGGGCTTATAATCCATGAATTTGCTTTGAAATGAGTGCAATATATATGGATAATCAACTAACTTTAATATCACACTAATCTCAAGCAAATTCAAAATTTTAAGCTTCAGATAGCCCTGACTCCACTCGTTATCTCGTTAGCCGGCTAATTTTAAAAAATATTAATATGAAATATACTCAAAATATATTAAATTTGAAGAATTTATCCTTAAAGTACTAAAAATACTTTTAAAAAACTATTAATATAAAATATACTCAAAATACGAAGTAATTGAGTGATATGTATCTGATTTGAATGGAAATGAGTTTTCCACATAAGTTAGGGCAAATAATATTCTTATTTCACCACACAACTTAAATATATAAAGAAAAGCAGCTACAATTTAAGAGGTAGACGATCTCTCCCCACACTTACAATTCGTGAAGTAGCTCATCTCTCTCAAACCCTAAACCTAAGACTCAAGACCACAATCTCATGCAAAATCATAATCCTAAACATATTAGCCTTGTATATACCCCACAATAATAAATAATAAAATACTAAATTGCCTTTAGGTGCCAGCTTAACAGTATCTGAATATTCCAAATATATGTGCACATATTAAAAAACTAACCAAACAAATATAAAAGAAAACGTAAAGATTAAATTCAAGTAAAATGTATTAAAGATGAAAATCAAAAAAATACTTTTCTTAGAGGGAGATATTCAACATAGGTGGGTGAGCTATTTTGATAAAATTTTGAATGAAGTTTCGGAAAATACAATTGACCTTAGTGATGTCAATATCGTTAATAACAATTAAATATTTTTTTTACCACTGTATTAATAAAAAAGAAGTTGAGAGTGCATTAAAGAATACCAATGACGAAAAATCAGTAGGACTTGATGATATCCCAGTTGAAGTGTGGAAATATTTAGGAGATTGAGAGTTTTTTTACTTACTAAATTCATTAATATTATTGTAAAAACTTAAAAGATATTGATGAGTGAAGGAAGAGTATTTTTGTTTACATTTTTAATAATAAAGGGGATGCACAAGAGTATGCAAATTATAAAAGAATTAAGTTGATGTGTCGTACTTTAAAATTATGAGAAAGGGTAATTGAACATTGGTTAAGACGTGAGACAAAGATTTCTCACAGTCAATTTGGATTGATGCCAAGTAGAATTAAGTTGATGTGTCGTACTTTAAAATTATGAGAGAGGGTAATTGAACATTGGTTAAGACGTGAAACAAAGATTTCTCATAGTCAATTTGGATTGATGCCAAGTAGGTCTACTATGAAAGTTATATATTTATTGAGGTTTGATGGAGAAGTACAGAGAGAATAAGAAGTATTTACATATGATTTTTATTGATTTAAAAAAAACTTACGATAAGATTTCAAGAGATCTTTGGAGAGTTCTAGAGAAGGGGTTGTAGACTTATATTCAAGTCATTATAGATATGTATACTAGAGTTGTTTCTTGTGTTCGAACAGGAGGATTGTTCAACTATTTCAGTGAGATTAATCAGGGATCTGCTTTATACCCAAATCCTTTTGCTTTAGTTATGGATGATCTTACTAGACATTTATAGGAGGATGTACCTTGGTGTATGCTTCTCGCTAATGATATCCTTCTTGTAGATAAGACTAGAGAAAAAGTTCAAGAAAAAACTTAAATTTTGAGGTACTAAAACTGAATACGTTGAATGTAATTTTAGTAGTAGCTCTAATGACAGAGTTGTAACTATGAGAGGTAGAATCATTAAAAGGTGTCAATGTTTTGGATATCTCGGGTCTATTATTCGAAGTGATTATGATATATATGGGGATTTTATTAGTAGAATTCAAGTTGTCGGTTGAAGTGGAAGAATGCATCGGGCCTACTATGATAGAAAAATACTGCTTAAACTAAAAGGAAAATTTTATAAGATGATGGTGAGACATACAATGATCTATAGCTAAGAATGTTGGCCTTTAAAAAAGAAACATAAAAAAGTGAAGTGTTGCTGAGATAAAATTGCTTAGGCGGATGGGTAGCTTGACTCTTAAAGACAAAATGTGAAATGAATATATCCGTGATAAGGTTGGTCTAGCTCTAGTGTCCGACAAGATTAGAGAGAATCACCTTAAATGGTTTGGTTCATATTAAATGTTGACCATCTGATGATCTGATTAGGAGAGTAGATGTTTTAGATTTGACTAATATTCATATGTAGACCTAAAAAAACTTAGACATATTGTGTGAAAAATGATCTTAATCTATTAGAATTCAATGAAAATATGATACTCAATAGGACGTAATGGAGAAAAAATATTCATGTAGCCGACCATACTTAGTGGGATAAAGACTTGTTGTTGTTGTTATTGATATGAATATATATCTATATTATTAAACCCAACACGATCAACCAAAATTTGGTTCATGCTTAGCTCATAAAGACTAGTTGAACAGAAGAAATTTATAAGCCAAACACTATCGAACAAAACAAATAAACTTTTGGAAGTTTTACATACATACCACCCAATTCCTATGTATTTACATATCTAACACCTAAATTTCAATTTTTAAATACAAACCGCCTTACTTATGCATGAAAATGTGTACTTCACTTTTTAAAAAGTTAAAATGATGATATTTTTTATATTATTTAAATTTGAGTGGTATATGTTAAAATTCAGAATAATGTAGAATAAAGTGGAATACAAAATCATTTCATTGATATGAAAGGAGATATAAATAAAGCATACCTGAATCCTAAAATAGGAAACATAATAAAAAGAAATAACATGAAAAAGAAAAATATATCACTTAATATCTCCAATACTAAATCATATTAATTATTTGGAGATAAAGAAAATAACATAAAATGGGAAAGCTTAAAATAGGAAGGAAATAACTCATAATCTAAGGAAATAACTTCTTAATCCAAGGAAATAATTTATTCATAATAATTTTTCACGGGAATAAATTATTTCCTAGTATAACTCCTAACACCCACTCAAGTTAAAACATGATTGAAAATCATGTTCAACTTGGATTTGACAACTCCAAACAATGAGCGAGAATGATCCTAAGAGGTAGAATTTGAAGTCTTTATCCCACATTACAGTTGTCTTTGACTGCAATTTTTGCAGTGTGTGTAGATAGACAGAAGACTCCAACATATAATGTTGCAGGTGAGTTTGCAGGAAAGTCGACAACATCGATTGCAGTTCTTGTAGTGTCTGTAGGTAGACGGAAAGATCCTACAGGTAATGTTGTAGGAGAGTTTGTAGGGGAGTAGACAACTGTGATTGTCTTTTGGCTGCAATTCCTGCAATGTCTGTAGGTAGACGGAAAACTCCGATAAATAATGTTGCATAAGAGTTTCCAGGGAAGTAGACAACCAGCAGAAAAGGCTGCAGAATATGGATTGCAGAAAAAAAACAACTCAGAGGTGGGTCTCTTTGCAGGAAAAGACTCCAGAGGAGGATGTGCTGTACGAAGAATTCGGTTAGAGGGCCCGCTACGGTGAAAGTTCTGAGGGCCAGATACAGTGAAAGTTCTGAAGGAGGGGCTATCATAGGAAAAGCTCCGGAAGAAGGGTCTGATGCAGGAAAGTCTCTAGAGGAAGGGTCTGCTGCAGGAAAAGCTTCAGAAGAGGTTGATGCATTAATATCTGCAGCATTGTCAAATGCATTGAAGCACATCACGATGGATCTAATAAAGAAACAACTAAAGCATATGGTTGTCGCATATCCAACTTCATGCAATTTCTTGCATCTTCCATTTGATTCGATGATAAATTGTTGCAACATCAAGAAAAAACTTTCCTCTGTAATGAAAGAAACCATGGGCAACAAGAAATGAGGCACCTGCAAAAAATATCTTGGACAGGATGCTAATGACTTGAATGGGCTTCCGCCATATAAGCAGCCAGAGAAACACTTACACTAAATAAACCACTGCATGGACTATATGGATAATTAGTCTGCCATCACTGGACACTCCCCATGTCTGGTCATATATCCACCAAATGCCCTCACTATCATAATGGAGGCCAGAGCGGTGGTGCCAAGCAAGAAACTTAGAGAATCAGGGAAGTTGGACTGCTTGGAAATCAAGAAGCCAAACTGCTACATGGAATTGTTGCCAAAAACAACAGGAATGATCTGAATGGAAGGCGGCGGGATAGTTGCACCTCAAGGGAAAGCTCAAATCAGAAAAGTCATACGACAAGAAACCAAGAAGCAGGATTGCTGTAGAGAATAAGCGGAATAAAAAAACAACGGGAAGGAAAAAAGGGGTCCTTTTTTTTCTGATGGCTGAAATGTGGGGGGAAGATATTAAGAAAATAGCTCCCCTTTCCGTGATTTTTTCTGACAGGGGTAGAGTCGCCCAACTTACCTTCTCCGCATTTTAAAAGTTCCGACAGTTGAAAAACGTATGCAGGAGGTAGAGCTGACAACGGGGAACAAATATGTATGAAGAATTAAGATATCTTGGGATAATCCCTTTTAAAACCAGATCCCCCTTGGCATCTCCATGCTGGGATTTCCGCTTGAAAGAAAAAACCTGATTTTTCCTCTTCGAAAGCTGATGGCAGGTGCAAGTCATAGCTTGCAATTACGGGGAGCAGTCACAACTAGGGATCACAGAGATTATGCACAGGTCAACGAAAGATCCATAGAGGTAGCCAAGAAAATCATTATGGAATAGTTGGCTCCCGTGGTTTGGGATCGCAAAGGGCAATCACAGCTTGGGATCGCACAGGACGAGTGCAGGTCATTCCACTAGAGAAAGAAAAAGACTCAAATTGTTGGCCCCCGCAAATCGCGGGTCACAAAGAAAAGATATGGGTTGGGATTGCAGCGGGGCGGTCACAACTCTACTTTTCCCGCAAGGCCGCAGCATGGGATTACAACGAGGGAGGATCAGTAGATCCTTGTTCATGTGGCGAAGGCATGCACGGAGAGAAAGAGTCCCTCCCTTCCCGCAAGGACAATAATAGGAAGGGAGTACGTCAGCTCTCAAAGGACAACCGGTGGCTAGGGTATGAAATTTAGCTCTGGTACCATGTCACAATTCAGAATAATGCGGAATAAAGTGGAATACAAAATAATTTCATTGATATGAGAGAGGACATAAATAACTCTTATATGAATCGTAGAATATGAAGGATAATAAAAACAAATAATATGAAAAGGAAAGATATATCACCTGATATCTCCAATAATTAAATAATATTAATTATTTGGAGATAAAGAAAATAACCTAAAATAGAACAAATTATTTGGAGATAAAGAAAATAACATAAAATAGAACAGCCTAAAATAGGAAGGGAATAACTCCTAATGTAAGGAAATAACTCTTTAATTCAAAGAAATAATTTATTCATCATAATTTCTCACAGGAATAAATTATTTCCTCGCATAACTCCTAATAGTATAAAATGTAAAAAGCAAAGTTATGTATTAGATATCTAATACATAAGAATTGGGCGGTATGTATGTAAATGCCCCTACTTTTTTCACAGCCTTAGCACTACTCTTCATGAAAAAAAGTCAGGGGGAGGAAGAAAAGTACCTGCTGCAGACAAATCGGGATATCAATAGTGCTTTGTATGATGAGTTCAACCTTTTTCAGGGTGGATGGAGCAACAGGCGTAAGAAGATAAAGCTGGTCTTTTGATGAATCTACGGCTCTGACAATCCCTGATTGACATGAATATTAGCATATACTTTATATAATTTTGTCTCGACAGAAAAAACACAAATAATTTTCTGATCAACAGGTAAAATATACTTGGGGGCATTTACATACATACCACCCAATTCCTATGTATTTACGAATCTACACTATATCACAAGACAAATGGAATATTAACAAATAATTTACATACCACCCAATTCCCATGTATCAACCGGTAAAATATACTTCTTAAATTTATACAAACCAAATCTTTCATATCATATAAAAAAAATCACTGCTTTGACTTTTAAAAAGTGAAATACTTCTCATGCATAAGGAAGGTGGTATATATGTATAAATTGAAGTTTAGGTTCTAGATATGTAAATACATATGAATTGAGTGGTAAGTATGTAAATATTCCAATATATTTATATGATTTGTAATACAGTAAGAAAAAAAGTGAGAAAAAAATTCTGGTTCTTAGATGCATATAAGCATGTTCTGTGAATAAAATACTTTATTTTTACAACTTGTCCGGTGATCAGATAATATAGTCCCAATGCCTTCAAAAAGAGACTGGAAGTACGAAGCTCCCAAAATTAAGTACTAATATTCAATTATCATTTGTGCAGGTCCACTATTATTTTTGGGAATAGTTTAGGTTCCATATTTTTTTAAGCCTTTCGAATAGGATGTTCATTGGCCAAAACGATCCAACCAAGTAATTCAAGGCTGGGACTCTTGAAGGGCAACTTGGAAAGATAAAGGAAGATTTACATACATACCACTCAATTCCTATATATTTGTCATGATCTGGCCCAAGGCTTGGAAGTAATCAAGACGAGTACAGACAGTCTGGCAGTGAGAACCAATCTTTCTATATTCAATTACCATTTAATAAATGAAAGAGTCATTAATCAAATTAAATGAAAATAATATATTTAAATTTATTGGTTGTCATTAATCAAATTAAATTAAAATAATATATTTAAGTTTATTGGTTTGCATCTTCTATAAACATTTTCTCTTCTATTATTTATCTTTTACTTAATTAAACTTGAAAAATTAGTTTAAAGCAACTGTGAGCTAACCAAAGTCAATGAATACTCATGCTCTTAAACTACAGTAATACGAATAAAGAAAACAATATGCATGTCAGTTAAAATCTTAATAAATCAATATAAACATTTGAATTGAGAGAAAATAAGTCAAAAACCAGGCATTGCATTTAACACGTGTTTATATAGAGGTTACAAAATTTGACAAATAAACCAAATAAAACCCTCTTATTACACATAACTCACAACACTTCCCCTCAAGATAGGTGAAAGATATTCACTAAACACACCTTGCCACATAATGTAAGCTAATTCCACTGAACTAAGTCCCATAGTGAGGCAGTCAGTCACCTGCTCTCCAGTAGCTACATGACTCAGTTTCAACAATTCGTTATTCAATTTCTCCTTGATGAAGAATTTATCAATCTCCACATGCTTAGTTTTATCGTGTGGCATCAGGTTGTTAGAAATACTGATTGCCCACTTATTCTCACACAACTTCATTTGAGTTCCCTGATCCACTTTAAGTTCAACCAATAAGACTTTCAGCCACACAACTCCTAATGTCATGACCATATATTCTGTCTTTGTTGTTGATCTTGCTACGAAACCACCCTACAGATATATAGTATCTGATGTGGATCGTCTGCCATCAGCACAACTTGCCCAGTCAGAATCACAAAAGCCGTCAATACCTACATGTTCATTCTTCATGAATATCAACCCTTTTCCTAGTGCACTCTTCAGATACCTCAGAATCTGATACAATGCATCCATATGACCCTTCCTTGGATGATCCTTGGACGATTCATGTAGCGGCTTACCATATTTACTGCAAAAGAAATATCGGGCGGCCGATTGTGGCATAGATAGATCAAGCGGACCACTAGCCTCTAATACCTATTACGATCGATAGATTCACATGCCTCTGTATTAAGCTTGGCCTTATGATTAAATGAAGAGTTTGCAAGTTTGCACCCCCACATGCCTATGTCTGTGAGACAATCTAATACATATTTTCACTGAGATAAGACCATCCCCTTAGGTCCATGGGCCAGTTCAATCTCAATAAAGTATCAGAGTTGTTACATACTTTTTACCTCAGATTGTTTTCCCTAATCTTCCCTTCAGTTGAGCAATCTTTGCCTCATTATCACCAATAATAAATATGTCGTCCGCATATACAACAAATATGGTGGTGTGACCCTCATGCTGTCAAAAGAATATTGTGGCCTGCATTAATTTGTTGACATCTCATGCATACCATCGACATTCTAAACTTGTCAAACCAGGCCCTAGGAGATTGCTTCAAGTCATATAGTGACTTCCTGAGCCTACACAACTTGCTCACTGTCCGGGATGTACTGATTCTTGATAGTATCTCCATATATATCTCCTTCAATAGTTTCACAAGAAGAAAATCATTCACATCCAGTTGGTGGAGTCTCCATCAATCATTCACTATCAGAGAAGTCAGTGTCCTCATCGTGCTCATCTTCGCTACTAATGCAAAGGTTTCGTTGTAGTCAATGTCATACGTTTGACTGTATCCTTTTGTCACTAGACGTGTTTTGTATCTCTCCACCTTTCCTTCTAGAGTTTGTTTTATCGTGAAGATCCACTTGCATCAAACTGTCATCTTCTCTGCAGGTAGTGGTGTTGATTTTGATCAATAGTTCCAAGCTCTTAATGCATCGTTGCTTTCCACTTGGGATCCTCTTTAGAAACCTGCCAACACGTTAATATAGAGACAAAGTCCAATGATGCAAAAGAGTGATAGAATAAGAAATAAAGTTCGCAATGTCAAGTTCCCACCCATACAAATCAGTAGGATGTCATGCATTGTTGCGGGAGGTCCTCCTTAATGTTGGAGGGGTAGCAGTGGATGGAGTAATAATAACACCTGAGATTTTTGAATCAAAAGTTGATGGCATAGATGTCTCCAGAGTTAGGGAAGACCACGACAAGAGATGTCATACATTTTTGCGGGAGGTTCTTCTTAATGTTGGAGGGGTAGGAGTGGATGGAGGAATAATAACAATGAGATTTTTTAATCCACTTTAATCAAAAGTGGATATAGGTGTATCAAGAGTTAGAGAAGACTGAGACAATGGACTCGTTGGCACTACAAATTCTGTTCCTCATTTTATACCTTCCTCCGTATATGAACCCTTAACACCTTCAGTGAACCATATTGCACTCTAGAGGTGAATTCATCCTTTGGTGACTCGAGAGACACTAGACATATGAAACAAGAGAGAGTGAGTAGTTGTGGTGACACCACAACTACTCACTCTCTCTTGTTTCATATGTCTAGTGTCTCTCGAGTCACCAAAGGATGAATTCACCTCTAGAGTGCAATATGGTTCAAACTCTATGAATGACATATCCATACTTACAAAGAATCTCTTCTTAATCGGGCTCCAGCAGACTAACCTTTCTGAGTAGCGGAATAACCCACAAACACACATTTTACAGCTCTAGAATCCAACTTCCCTACAAATGATATGTTGTATTTCACAAAATATATACATCCAAATACCTTCAATGAAAGGATCCCACCATTGTCGTCTTTCAACATCTGACAAGGAGACTTCCATTCCAGCACACTTGAGGGCATCCTGTTAATCGATTGAGCAATTGTAAAATTTGTCTGTCCACATAAGAGATGTGGGACTTTCATTATCATCATCATGCTCCGGGCTATCTCTAGAAGATGTTGATTCTTCCTCTCTGTTATTTCATTCTGTGCTGGCATGTATGGGCATGCGGTTTGATGTTGCATTACTTGAGCTGACAGGCAATCCACAAATACTTTGTTAATATAATTTTTCCAATTATCAAATCTCAGTGTCTTCACAACTGCCTCATATTAGGTCTGGATTGCCCTGTGAAAATATTTAAAGTGAGCAACCACCTCACCCTTCTGTTTCATCAAGTATTTCCAGATAACACGAGAAAAGCAATCAATAAATGTAACAAAATAACGATAATCATTCATAGAACTAGTAAGACAAGATCCCCATACATCAGAATATATCAAATCAAACACACCAGAGCACCTCTTCTCACAACTGACATATGAGCTCCTAGTGAGTTTGTCAAACTCACAAACATCACACACCAGTTTACCCTTAATTGTAATTTCATTCATAGATGGATGCAATAGACTCGTTAAACTAAGACTAAGATGTCCATACGTCTGTGATGTGACAGTAACACATAGTCGACGTTCCTTCTAGATTCTTCTAGTGCAACACTTTCCACCATTGATGCCAGAGTTAAGTTTATTCCCTCTCAGTCCAAGTACCAAAGTCCGTTATGCCACGTTCCAGTGCCAAGTGTCTGACCTGTACCTTTCTCTTGGAAAATCACTTGAGAAATATCAAAAGAAGCAACACATTTTAACTGGAGAATAATGACACTGATCTTGGAAAATCACTTGAGAAATATCAAAAGAAGCAAGACATTTTAACTGGAGAATAAAATGTTTATTGGAAAAGAATGAGCATACAAAACATTGGACAATCATATAATTGGTGTTGGAGGTGTCAAAAATTGACCAAATACGACAACATGACTTAAACTCAACTCGAAAAAATACGGGTTAGGGTTGACCCGAATATTTTTTGAGTCAAGTTCGAGTCAGAGAATTCGACCCTTTTATTATTCAGATCGAATTCAAGTTAAACCCTAAAATCCAAACATGACTTGAATAAGCACAAAATGTTGGGTCAGGTTCGGGTTAGCAGTTCAAGCTCGGGTTTGGTTCTTTTTTTGCGACTCGTTTATTATTCAAGTCGGGTTCGAGTTGACCCTGTTTGGGTCTAACTTTAAACTGACCAACTAACACGAATTGACACCCTTAATTGGTGCATCTCACTGTACCCTTATCAACTACAGGTTGCGATGTACCATCAACAGTTTGTGTACTCTCTAGTACTGCTAGATGAGTATATGAAGAAAACTCTACAGCAGTACCTGTCACGTGACGAGAAGCACCAGAATCTATGATTCATCCTGATGATTTGTGGTGGAAATAAAGGCAAGGGCAAATGTGTCAACAATACTTTTACTGAAGTGACCATAAGTGGTAATGTTAACCCTTAATGTCGATGAATTTGAAGGATCCATAGCTCGATCACCTTTTGATTTCTGTTTCCTCTTCAACAACTCCAGACTCTCATGATCCTCACTAGTAAATATCACACCTAGCTCTCCCTCATCCTCTATTACCATCAGATTTGTTCATAGCACCCTTTTCTGCCTTTTCGAACCCACAACCATGACCT
Organism: Phalaenopsis equestris; assembly: GCF_001263595.1. Lineage (NCBI taxonomy): Eukaryota > Viridiplantae > Streptophyta > Magnoliopsida > Asparagales > Orchidaceae > Phalaenopsis > Phalaenopsis equestris. Next base: position 148,200 of record NW_018165146.1, on the reverse strand, counting down.
CCACCGCCTTTTCGAACCCACAACCATGAGATCCACCTTGTCCACGTCCATCGGTCTCTCTCTCCTTAAATGGCTTAAGACAGATCTTGCTCGGATGATCAAATTCATCAGAATTGTAGCACTTGCAAGTCTTCTCATGGACACCTAGCATACCCGGGATTTCAGCAGCCAATGCTGATCATGTACCCAAAAAATCACTCAACTCAGAGTGTAATTTCATGTGACTCTCCTCTTGTATCATCGCAACAATGGCCTCATCTAATGTGGGAATAATCGCCTGAGCTAGAAGGACAAATCATCTCTGATTAAAGTTCATATTCATAGGAGATAGAAACTACATAGTCATCATCTGTGTAAAGAACTTTCCTTTCTTGCACTCTGAATGGCTATAGCTTGACATCAATGAAAAGTAATCAAGATCTGCCCAAAGCCTCTCTAAATCTATGGAGTATTCCTGAATTGATTTCTCACCCTGTACCACAGCTTCTATCCCGTGTTAAATATGAAATACCCTCATGTGGTTCTCAGTCCTAGCATAATTCTTCATCTTTTGCCCAAATGTCCCTCACCTTTCGAATGCCATCGACTAAGAATGTTATTGACAAAACCATTTATTTGAGCAGCCAGGTGTAAACTAAGGCGTGAGTGGTCCTCCATTTATCCTTCTCAGCATTGTCACTCTTCGGTTCGTCCTCGGTTAGATATCCCTCTAGTTTCTTCCCTACTATAGCTGCCTCAATTCGACGTGACGAACTCAGATAAGTGATTGATCCATCAAGATTTAGATCCACGAAAGGGAAATCTAGCTTCACTTGCGTCGAAGCATAAGTTAAAGTCGTGGTTCCTGTCAAGGCATTAGCTCCCTGTATAAACCCTACCAGGACCTCAAGTCCTCAAGGTCAATCCTTAATAGAAGATCTAATCCTTTACTCCCCACACTATCCCCATCTCTTGTCATCTTCAATCAACTGGACCCACTTCTAGGTCATAAACGCTATGAATAATTCTTTTCCTCCTTTAGACCCGATTTTGAACTATCTCATCATCAAGATCGTTGCCTTTTTTGTGCGGCGGCCCGACTGCATGAGGTGAGGCAGCCCCGCCGGCGGGAGGGGAGGCGGGGGGGGCCCGGGCAGAAAGCAGCGGCGGCCGGAAGCGATGGCCGACACTGGACACGGGTGCGTCTCCCACGAGACGCATGACGCGATGCGTCTCCCACACGGGACGCATGACGCAGGTGCGTCTCCCGCACGAGACGTGGGAATAAGATAAAAGGTATGGGCTAGGGTTGGCTCTGATACCAAATTGAAAGAAAAAAAACCAAAAAACTAAGTTTCCATTCATATTATGCGTTTAAATAGAGGCTAAAATTTTAACAAATAAACCCTTTTATTACACAACTCTCAAGAATTTCAGATGTTATTCAATGGATCTTATCATATCAATAGCATAAAAATATCTTTCTATATTTGTACCAACGTCACAGAAACACCATTTAAAAATTGTACCAATTAAATTACTTCAATATCAATATTATTTTCCAGTTACGTGCACGAGTGTCTTAGCGTTTACCTACTAGTATCATAAAAAAATAACCAAATCATAGTCACTCATGCACATACAATCATTCTATAAAAATCACTATTTACTAAAAATATATTTCATTCACATTTATGTAGCAGACAATATACTTATAAATCATTTAATATTCATGATAATTGGAATAATGTTGTCCGCACAAATCATTTCTACAATGTGAACAAAAATTTACAAAAATTCAAAATCATGAGTTTACTATAATTGCAATAAACCTATGATAATACTAGTAAATGTATTTGGTCTAGAAGAAACAAAATATTACTATAATATAAGAACAAGAGTACTAAACTTGATGTAGATTAATTTATTTTTTGATTTGTCTTAACTCTTTTAAAATTAAAAGCCTAAAATAAAGATGGAATAAAATTTATTTATTACTCAAAATAAACTATGAACTTTTTAAGTATTAAATTTTTATTATTTTACTTTATGTAATCATATATATTATTCTTATTATTATTATTATTATTATTATTTTTAGCTATAAAGATGTTTATAAGAATATGCAAAGTGAAGTGATTTAGTGTATACTTTTCGCAAATGACGTTGTGTTGATTAATAAAGCATCCAATGAAATGAGGACTTTTGAGTTAATAGAATAAAAATTAAGAAAAACATATATAATTTCAGTAGGAATGACATTAATAGTTATCAATTAACATCATCAAAGATGAAGAAACACCTAATTGTGATAAATTTAAATATCATATATTCATTATACAAATGACTAAGAATATAACTTCTAAAATTAAAAATGATGGTTAAAATCGATAAATGTCTCAATACTATTATGTGATAAAAAAATATTATGAAGACATAAAGGTAAATTTTATAAAATCACAATTAATGTTTTACCAATCGAAGACTTGAATGATAAAAGCCATTGACATCTAAAGTTAATCCTAGCATATATATAGGAATGTTAAGTTGCATGTCTGTTAAAATACGAGGGCTAAATTAGGAAATACTTATATCAAGGAAACATTTGGAGTAAATTTTATATGATTTGAACATAGAAAAATAATTTGTAGAAAATACACTTTAAATTTGAAGGCTATATGTCTGTCAATGACTTGAGAAGAAGGAATACCTAAGATAATATGGTGAGAAGAAGTTCAAAATGATCTGCAAAAAATAAAGTTAGCACCTCAAGGAATCGACACTCAACACGAACAAATAAAAAATGAGAATTAATAAAATCTTATCCTAGAAAATTTAGATAAACCTAATGATAAAGATGATGACCAAAAAGCTTCGTTCAAATTCCTAATTAGCTTCTCTGAACTCACTTGATCCACATTTAGGACTTAAAAAGGAGATTTATCACACAATTAGTGCTGATGCGTTGATGCCCTGATCTACTTGGATCTTGCCACTACAAGCATTGTCACCTTTGAAGGTCAAAAAGTTTGAAATGCCGCCAAAATATTTCATAGAAGTGCCAACCACGAATATATTATTGAGAAATGGAACTTTTATTTGAAAAGTATCAAGTCAACGGTAGAAGGCTTGAAGAATCATTACATGAACCTATTTGCTAGCCTAGTAAAAAAACAAAACAAAACAAAAGACCAACTTGGGTGCTCCAGAAACATGGGGACCTAGTTGCAAGTTTAGTGTAAGATGCGTATTTATAAGCAGATTTATCATAATCCGACCCTAGCATTCTTGAAACAGGAAGCAAATTTCGTTCGATATAAAAGTCAGTGCATGGGAGTAGAGAGAATTCCTCTAGAAATTATGACAAAAGGAGATATAATTTTGTTTTCATCATGCATAGAAGTTTAAGAAATTAGTGTGTTTAGAAAAGTATATATGGTATAAGTGGAAGATTGAAACTTACCAAGTCCAATACACCATGGGGTGTTGTTTTCAGCTATTGCTGAAGACCTGACGGCGAGACCAACAATTGAAGCATTTAGACCTTGAGATACTACACTGCTTACCACCTGATATATGAAAGTTTAAGTTCACCAAAAAAAATAAGAAAATTCCAGAACAACTATATAGCAACCGGATGAATTAAGTTAAAATGGGGCTTACATCCATTAAATTGCGGAAATTTTATTTTGTTTAAAAATTCATTCTGAACATTAATAGAAATATTAGAGCTAAGAGTATTTTATTGAAATTACCCAATGGGCTGGACTTATCAACCTAAATTTAAGAACAATCCAACAAAAATATTATTAACTTAAATCTAAAAGTGGAATTAAAATGCGGGTCGGATATCATTTTGCATGTCACCGGATTGCCTCCTAGTTTTGAACCTCACCGGATTGTCACCTCTCGAAAGCGGCAAAATTTTGTTGTATTTAGAGGATTTTCCATTTCATATCCTCCATAGATGATACCGTTTTAGGGCTCCTAAAAGATATTTACAAAGGGGATTTAGCAAGGAGGCGGCTATGGAATAGCAAAGAAGGATACCAGTGGCGGTCAACGACATTTTGAGGGGAGATAAACGATGTTGAATGTATGTCCCGCTGAAAACAACAAAGATGGCATCAAAACGATGAGGTATGAATGTCGAGGAGGTTCATCACTTGTTCCTACACTAGCTACAAGCGCTTCACTTTCAAAAGAAAAATGATGCAGCACTCTGCTAGAGTAGAAATTAGAAATATAATCTCTAAAGCACAAACCAAATCAAAAGTCCCTCCAACATAAAAAACAACAAAAAAATTAGCTAATAAAAAATAACCCAAATTAGGAAAAAAATAATAAGAAATAAGTCAAAATAGCAAGGATTCCCATATATATTTCCAACCGGACAAAAAGTTCCTATTCGATCTGCCTAGGGGTCATGGAACTTCTGTTTCTGTGGAATCACAAATCTCGTGACTTTGGTCGACACTCCTGCGTCATTCTTCCCAACTAAAAGATGATTCAACCATTTCTTTGGAGACTTCTGGAATCAATCTATTACCATATCAAAGTCATTGCAATGTTGTAGCTGAGAAACCATCACTATAAAATTTATGCTCATGTTCATTCTATGCAACTCTAAAGCACATACGTCATTCAAAAGGCTATCCTGATAAAATAAGTAGTCATCCTGTTTTTGCACAATTAGAGTCGAAACTACACACAAATGAATCTTCTCACAAAACAAGTCTCGAGTCATTAAAGTCTATAAAATGCTTTTCTCACTCATACTCAGCTAGGTGTATTTGATAAGCAAGTCTGTCTAGAAGAACCAACTCTGGAATGAAATTAATGCAAGTCTGTCTAGAAGAACCAACTCTGGAATGAAAATAAAATGAAAATAAAAAAAAATGTTGGACCGCTCTCAGTTGTGACCTCTGAAGTGATAAATGGTCGATTAGGGTGTCCATAGAATCTCTCAACAGTGGCTTCCTCTTTTCTAATATCGGCTCTTTGGACTCACTGCCCTCTAGAATATCCAATGTTAATCTAGTTGGAGTCACTCTTATGGGCTCGGCTTGAATTACTAGTGCATCTTCCTCGTCGGCTGGGAGTTGAGACTCCTCTATAATGCATTCATATACTCATGTGTTGCTGCCTATTTCTTCAACTGCTTCCTGCTCAGTGAAAAAGATCGTCCCCATGTTTGGGTAATCAGATGCCACGTGGCCAAAACTGTGACACTTAGAGCATTTATTAGTGAGGATTGATTTAGGAGTATTAACCATCTCTGCCTTTTTCTAAACTCTGTACGGGTTTCTCCTTTTTCTAGGTCGGTTTGGGTGTTGCAATAGGTGTACCCATATTATCTAATATGATGGTTGAATTATGTTTGAAGAGTGGTGTGTAGTGTTATAAAAAAACTAGTTCACGAAACAACTCATACTTGGCTCACTAAGTAGCCCGTGTTTACTTCGTTCAAAAAACAAACAAGTCAAACATAAATAAATTTTTTAGCTCGATTTATAAGGGTTGAACACAAACAAAAGTTTGTTCATTCGTGTTCAACTTGATTTAACTGAAATTAATTAATAATAAATAGATAATATTAGTATAATATTAATATATTAAATTATTATATTGTATTTAAAAAATTACTAAATTTTATTAATTTCTAAATAATTTTTATCTTGGATTGCAAATGAAAGATAAAATTTGCGTGTTAGATATGTAAATACATAAGAATTAGGTGGTATGTATGCAAATGCCAAAAAAAATTTCTTGTTGCACCCCCTACTAAATTTCGCGGTCTTGTATACCAAAAATAAAAAATTTTGTGTTTAGTATGTAAATCATAAGAATTGCATGTTATGTATTTAAATTCCCTAAAAACCTTCCCCAATCTTGCCTTCCCCTCAACTGTGTCACACGTGATCTCGCCTCAGCATCTCGCCTTACCTCCGTGGCTCTACCTAGCTCATTTAATCCCATGTCATGAAATTTTTAACAAAAAAATTTCACTCATGCTCTTTAAATTAGGAATCTCCCTTTCACGGAAGTCATTTTCACACTTGAGCATGACATAGGGCCACATGGTTGGGGACCATAAGGTAGTTTTAAATTAAAAATTAAAATTTAATATTTAATTATATTATTTGATTTATTGAGTTTTAATAAATTATTATTTCGAGCATAACACAAGCTTAATTCGAACAAAAAATTTGAATAAATTCGAACATGAATAAAAAAAAATTAAACGAGTTGAACACAAACAAGCCTTAGGCTCGCTCAAGATCAACTCGTTTACACCCCTAGTGGTGCAAACATGATATGTTGTCCTGTCTGTCCAGTTTCAGGGCTAGGGTTTGAATATTCTATAATTTCCAATAATAATGCAATTGTACCACATTATCAATAGACGATCTCAATCCCCCCAGATATCGAGTTAAGGTTATTCTTCCCGGGCTCCATTAGCCCACATTTTAATATAATTTGCTCAAACTCAACTGTGTACTCCTCTACCGAGAGATCTTGTTACTGCAAGTGATAAAATCTCAAGAACATATTATGTTTGTATTGAACTGGTAGGTATTTGCGATGCATCTCTTATTTCATCTTGGACTAGATAGTGATTTTGTTTTTCCCTTCCGGCTATAGAAGAAACATCAGGTTCTCTCGCCACAGAGATGCACTCTTATTTAAATTAATGAAAACTAACTTTATCATTATGTTCGGTGGGACATCTTGGTACTCAAAAACACATTCTATTATCTGAAGCCACTCGATGAGCTCATCCAGATCCATACAAGCCAGAATCTGGCAAGTCAATCTTCACTCCATCATTCTGGCTTCTCTAATATTTAAGCATAAAACATCAGTCTATTGGTTCTTCATCATTGGAAATTGTTCGGTGGAAGGGATCTACTTCCTCCTCTCAATCTGAAATCACCGTTGCATCTACGTGTGACCTCACCGGATTGTCTCATCTCTAAAGCTGCAAACATTTGTTGCAGTTGGAGAATATTTCGTTGCATATCCTCCATAACAAGTTCATAGGCACGTCGTTGAAGGTTTCTCATCGGCGACATTGCATCATTTCCCCTCGAATAGGTTTCCGACATTTGAAAAATTATAAATCAAGGTTAGTCGAAGGCTTAAGTTTTGATGGTAGGTATCGAGGTAAAATTTTAGTGGTGGAAGGGTTGACTTCTGAAAATTTAGAGTTAGGGCTAGAAATTGAGATATGAATGATTTAGGTGTGTAGGTTTTTTTTTTTTTTTTGGATTGGGACAAAGAAAGACAACCCTAAAAATTTATGTTTGTCGAGCTTTGATACTCAGATGATACCGTTATAGGGCTACTAAAGGTAATTATGAAGGGAATTTTGCTGCGAGGTTGTTGTGGAATAGCAATGGAAGATAATAGGGGCAGTTAACAGAGTTTAGAGAGAGAATATTCAGCAGCTATCCCAATTGAAAACAACAAAGATAACATTGAAACGTTATCTATCTCCCTCCACACGCCGTCATCCGCCCTTATTATTCTCTTTTGCTATTCCACAACCACCTCCCTGCTAAATTCCATTCCTAAATACCTTATATGAGCCCTTGAGAGGTATCATATAATATTAGATCCCAACAAATCTAATTTTTTAGGGTTTTATATTTCTTATCCCAATCAAAAATTCCAAAAAAAAAAGAAAACAAGTCAAAATAGCAAGCATTTCTGCAAATATTTGGTCTTCCCAGGGGTCGTGGAACTTTCATTTTCGTGGGAATTGCATAGTTCCCATGATCAAGGGTCACAGGATCCCCAATCTCGTGACTTTAGTGAATGCTCCCGCATTAGGATCTTACAAACTTGAATGGTCCCCAATCTCGTGACTTTAGTGAATGCTCCCGCATCAGGATCTTACAAACTTGAATGGTGGTTGTCCGACGGTAACACTTTAAAATTATTCTTGGACCGAATTAGGGACAATGAAATTGAGCCCAGTCATCGACCTATAAGCTTGATCAATAGTGTTGATATTATATGCATTTCAACTAAATCATTTAATCAATATATACTTTTGTCAACAAATTTGCATGAATATTGCATCTTTATTTATGCATATACGTTTTCTTATGATAGTCCTTGCAATTCCTATAATTTTAAGAATGTTACTTTTGTTTGGAAATGCCACATTAGGTTATATGAAAGAGGTCGAAATTTGTCTTTCAAATTATATGGATTTTAAATAAAATATCAAGCTCCACACATGCGTGTGGTTGAGACTCACTGGCGTGGGGTGTCAAAAAATGAGAGCGGGATTTTTCATGACTGAAGACCAAAGTGGTATATGGGTCGCGCAAATAGTGCAAAGCCAAATCGAGCGGCTCCTCTTTCGATTCCTTTTCAATTATCAACATGTCTCCTTTTATCCTTCCTTCGTTTCTAGTCATTTTCCTGCATATGTATTGTATTAGGATTTGGATTCTCAATTTTTAATTGTATTTTTGTCGAGACAATTGTCAGCATGTCCAAGTCTTCCCTTCTAGGGTTGCACCTAAAGGGCAAGTGGTGCTTCGATTGTATCTCATTCTAAGGTGGAGATTATCCTTGACATTCTCATCCTCCACAAACATCTCTTTGCTACCACCGACACCGCAACTACTGCAACAGCCCTAACAATAGCACCTTTATTGTCTCTTGAACCCCCATACCTCCCGGCAGCCTTCCCAGCCACATGTTATGTGTGTGTAGCCAAAGCAATCCGAGAAGTAGAGTGAGAAGTCTGAGAAGCAGTGCAACCGGGGCATATGCGTCCACGAGGTCCGAAACAGTCTGAGAAGCAAATAAGCTGGCTCAAATGCAAAAGATTATGGGTGCATATGCGCCCCCCATATGGCAGACAGTATGGCCGACGCATATGTGTCGGCCATGTCATGCATATGCGCCTGTCATGTCGCGCATATGTGTCGGACATGTCGCGCATATGTATGTGTCGGTCATTTTGCACATATGAGCCCACTTATCGTGGGCGCAGCAAACAGAGAGCTTCAGGCGGGATTTGGTTTTTAATCCAAAATTCGAGTGGCATTTGTAGATGTTCCTGCGCAAGTTTTTCGAGAAGTCCCTGGAGAAGGAGAAAGTGTCAGAGAGGAGGGTTTCTAAGATCTCGGCATGTGTTTTTCATGTCGGATCGGAGTAGAAAACGTTTGGAGCGAGTCCTATAAGTTTTTTTTGGTATGTGGAGAAGAAACTGGAGCGAGTCCTGTAAGTTTTTTTGTATGTGGAGAAGAAACTAGTATGAGTTCTCTGTAAAGACTCTGATTTTCATAGTAAATTTCTTGGTGATGTGGTTTTGTGAATTTTTTCCATTTTCAGGTTTTTTTCCATGTAAAATTCTCATGTGTTTTTCTGATTGTTTTGTTTGTGCTTATGTTTTAATTTTTTTGTTCTGATTCTCTCGAATTGGTGCGAACTCGTTATTCTGCGGTGTGGTTTTGTTTCTGATTGATCCCAAGCCTCGGTAAAATTGTGAATTGTTTGGTATTCCCTATCACCACCTACCAAACTCATGCCACCCAGCTATCGCCCCTTACCCTCCTTCCCAGCCGCGCCGACTGACAGTCCCTTCCAGTCTGTTTTCCTACCATTCCAGCCTACCTGCCGCCACCTTTCCGCGGTTTCAGGATTGCTATCACCTTCTAGGCCCCCTCCTACCTACTGCTGTCACCTAACCTACACTAAATTGCTTCCATCCTCCCTGCCATCTTGCCACCTACTTCCGGTCGGCACTCACACCATCCATTCTCCCTACAGCCAACCTTCCCACCGCAGCCAACTCCCACAATCTCGCCAATCAATCGCAATCACCTAACACCCTTCCATCATGCATAACCGATCACCACCCTTTTGGGATACAATTCTAGTTGTATTGGTGTAGTGTTTGTTGCTATTTCTATTTCCATTGGTGTGGTTGTATTCTCCTATTTTGAATTTAGCAGTAATATTGGGTTTTCCTATCGTTGTTTAGGTTAACTCTGGTATCACTTTCAATAATGTACAAACTTCTTTTTTTCAGAACGAGATTTTTTTTTAAATGCAAAACAATCTTGATAGTCTATACAATGAATTATTTCCCTTAGCAAGTGAAAAAAATCTTTTTATTTTATTTTATTTTTATTTGTTTGCGATACTTTATTACTCCATTTTTCGGTTTATGGTAAACGATATAAAAAAAATTTCATGTCTTTGTTATATATTGTTGATTAATAGAAATCAATGAGGGATGGATGAAAGCGGTGTTCGGACAATTCATAGAGATCAACTTTTTAATATTATTACACATTTATTTTTTATTTCATTATTGTTTTAGATTTATATGATTCTCCTCATCCCATTTTCGATGTAGCCTGTAAACTACCCGCACTTGCAATTTGAAGGGCAAGCAGGTCAACAACTCCCTGATAAATGGAGAGGTCCCGGGCAAGGGTCGTTGCTACAAGGTGTATTTGAGACAATAGTGCTATTTTTTATGTGATATTAAAGATTTTAGTGCTAAGTGTATAAATATGAAAGTTTATGTGTGAGATATGTAAATACATAAGAATTCTGTGCTATGTATGTAAATGCCACAAATAAAAATGACTAATACAGGGAAGCCATCACATAACATAGAAAAATATGGGTCAGGCAACATTAGAAATGAGATAACTCAGCCAGCTTTATTCGTAAAAGAATCAAATAACATTCAAAAAATGCCAAGATGGCAGAAAATATGATTTTTTAAGGTCTATTGAAGCTATAAAAAACTTAACCAAAAAAACCTTTGAGGTGAAAAAAAAAAAAACTTCAATATTAATGTACATGTTCTGGGCTAACCTGACAACAGTTATGCTTAACTTGGACTCTTGAAAGAGGGATTTCTTTAAGAGGTACGGAAGCAAGTTGGTCACAAAATTCCTTGTGATTTAGAAAGTTCATCTCTCTAGGCAAGCACTGCCTAAAGTATGCAATAATTCTAATATCTCGCAACATGCATGCCTCCTTTTTCATAATTTTCCTGCAGGGATCCAATATTGAAAAAACAAAGGCGTTAAGATCACATGATGATCAAGAAAATATTTATATGTGGCATCAAAGAGAGCAGTTAAAGAAGTAATTAATCATTTTTACTACTCCCAATACTGCAGAAAATGAAAGATTAAGAAAATAGATTATCTGATTTGATAAAATCAGTAGTTTCAGTCCACAAATACAACCATTGGTATGAAGAGATAATTTTGTCATCGCATAGGCAAACAAATTCAGGTTGAATAGGTAGATTTCATTATCATCAAACTAACTCTAACCATTTCGAGATGAGTTTAAAAATCATATTAGACTAAATAGCCTTAAGGCACCGGCATAATACATTCATGAGTGGGCATAAGGCATAAGGTTATAACTCGATTATCTAGCCATGTTAACATCGATGAACCTATTTTTGTTCATCATTATTTCTATCTAGTCATTCTATTGGTACAATTCTGACTTAAGTTTAATATGCCTACACCTACCAAACCTTAGTTTTCACAATCTTATTTTCAATGGAAACTATTTTAATATTCTCTCTAATACAATCATTTCTCGCTAACTTTACAACCTATCTATTTTCATCTTTATAAGTACCAATCTCGCTTACTAACAACTACTTCTTTGTTGATCAAAACTCAAATCAATTGAGTAAAGCCAGGATACATAGTTTTTATAAAACACCCAGATATCTCTATTGATATTTCTCCTCAAAAAATAATTCAAGGCTTTTTTACACGAGATTTTTTTTAAGTAATTCGAAAAGTTTCAAGCAAAACTCACAAATTGAATGAAGCTTCACTAAGACTCTTGAGTATTTGTCAAATTATGCATTGGTTTTGTATACTTGATCCAATTAGATAATCTTCGCTGCTTCATATCTAAAACGTCTTTAATAATAATTTACAAGAAAAAAAATATCAAAATCACAATTAAAAATCAAAACTCATGAAACTATCAAAATTGAAAATTTTAATGAAGAGGACGAAACCAAATATGAAATTGAGTGTTAAAACATTAAAAGGAGAAAGAATGAGGACCTAAAGATTAACAAAGGACTAGAAAAATGTCAGTACCAACAAATCGAGTTATACCCAATGCAGGCTAAACATTAGGACCTTCTTTTGAACTCAAGAAGAATTCAATGAATCCATAATAGAAAATTTGGGAACAATTGATCTTAAGATACCTTGCATGCACCAAAGTTACCTGCAAAGAAAGATAAAGATTTCTATATTTAAAAAAAAAAAAAAAAAAGACAGACAAAGATGGATGACCTCCACCGCAATATTGTGTGTGTGATATCGGAGTTAACTCAAAACCACGATAGAAATAGAAATATTATTGTTGAAATTCAAAAGTTACAACAAAGGCTCATCAAAACAGGAAATAAACAACAAACAAACACAAAAGACGCCCTAGGTTGAAGACGAGAGGTGGTGAATGCCAATTGAACAGCAGATGGGATGACTGGTAGGGTGCTTGCTGTAGCAACAGAGGCAGATAGGGGTAGGTGGCAACAGTAGAAGGGGCGGAGGTTAAGTACAATACTAGGATGCAATGTAAGTACGGCCAAGAATAAGTGATGCTAAAGTCAGCAGAGATCTAAAGGATTCCGCGGCATAGCAAGAAGAGAATTTTGGGATTGGCGACTGGGAGGAAAGGTTGAGGGTGCAAGTTGGAAACAAGGAAGAGAAGTAGACTGCTGAGGTGAGTTGGGGGAGGAAAAGTATCCCTAAGGGATCAAGTTACAGTCGGAGCACCCCTCGAACCTTTGGAGAAGATCACCAACTCAGAAGAGTTACAGCTGGAGCACACCTCCTCGCAGTCGGATACAGTCCTAGAAGGGAAGAGGGGGCTCTGATGGCTTTCCCTGACAGAAATCTGAAAGAAAACTTACAAAACATAACCCTAATTCAACAAACACACATATACATAAAGATGAAATAAGGGAAAGCTAAAAAGAAAAAGGGTAAGCAATGGGCATCAATTTCATCCCCCTAAGGAGGTCGGCCGGTCTAGTCATCTCCCCCTTCCAGTTGATTCATCTTGCTCCTCCCAGCCCCGTGTCAGTTTCTTAGGGTTGGAAGAGCTTTGACCTCATTCATTGAAGCTTTTAGTTCTCATTTGTGTTTCTAACAGCACCTGGATCCCACTATCGACCGCACTTGTCTCCCAAGGCACCTGACAGTCTTTCCCAACTTACGAGCAAACATCCACATCTTTTGAGAGTCTGCGACTGAACTGAATTGAGTCTGTGTGTCCCACCTATACTACATAATGCTCCCAAAGTAATCCACGATCAGCTTTGCCTGATCTGAAGTAGGGGTAGCATGAACCTTCCAGCATGGTGGTGGCTCCGATGGTAAGATGTCAACCGTGATATCCTAAAATACTCTTTATCGTGATTGTCTCATGTATGGAGCTGGTGTCTCAGTCCTATCATCATCTGTCATCACCAAAACTTGCCCCACAGATGATGCTTTGTTGGTATGCACTCCTATGACCTCGGGCTCCGTCAAAGAAAGTATAATAATATCATTCCCATCCTTGGTGAAGGAATGTGTGTTTTGAATCTGAGTATTGAGTCCTCCGGTCAAGCTGTCACGGTCTTCCCAACAAAAGATGGCAAGCATCCATAAGACCACACTACACCACACCACACCTGATCCTGAAGCTAGCTCTCGATCAAACTCCAATAAGCACCTCCGATCAATGTTGACTCTATTCTCCTTCCTCAGTCATGTCAAAAAATATGGTTGGGAGTACCGATTGCATATACTCTTGTTCACCGTGCAGCAAGTGTAAAGGCTAGCCTAATTAAACCCTACGCACCCTTAGCTCTATCTCTCCTAGACTTGGTGGAATAAAGTTCCACAAGACTGGACCTTAATTTTAGATCAAACCAAGCACAAATCTAGGGGCCTATAGATTGTCCCTTGATCATATATAATGCACACAAGTATGCTCTAGACTTCATTAGAATATCTTACCCTCTTAGCTTAGTGTTATCATGATTGACTAGTAAGTTGCCCTTGTGCTATTCTCATTAATAATCCAAAAATTTTGTCCCAAAAGAACCCTATCCTAAAATTGACTTACCTAACTAGAGCCAAAGTCTATCAAGACCTCAATAGAAAATGTTTTTTTCTCTAGATATTGATTTAGGTGTCTAAGTTGACCCTACATAAACTTAATCTCCAAATTGACCCAATATGATCCAAATAACCTATTTAGGGCACAAATTGAATAGTTAGCCTCTATGAAGATAGTGTCCTAAATGTCCTTATATCCTAGTTTAAGCTAGTCTACAACCAATTGGATGTCAAACCTAGACCCAATGAGATCAAGATTTCCTTGGTGACTTAAATTATTCAAGAGGAGCCCTTGGTTGGATTTAAACCGAGCATAGACTAGATTAGGCAGATTAAACCAACTAAAATCATTCAAATAACTTGAAGGAAATCCAATTGCCAAACCCAAGACTTAGCTGAATCAACCTACAATATTATATGCAAGCCTACTCTAGGCACCAAATTCAAATTGCCTTTGCTTGGACCCAATGTGTGTCCAAGCTACCTTGAGACTATAACTCTTATCAACTTGAAGGTCTAACCAAGCCTTAGCACCCACAAGCCTTAGCTTAACCCTAAGTTAGAATAAGCATAACAAATTGGCCCAGATTACCAATGTCTTAACCTAAGCATAACTTAGCCTACCATAAGGTAGCTCTAACCAATCATAGGTATTTTCAGCACCAATTGATACTTTAACCTCCATTGGACCAAAGTATAGTTAAGTCAAATCTAATCCAATTTTTAATGAAACAAATCTATTTTAAGTCCCCTTAAAGATTCAATAGACCTCAATTGTGGCTCATTTGAACTTAACATCTAGTCCTGCTTGGCTAGCCAACTATGGGAACACATCCGAAGCTTGGAGTGATCGATCTAACTTTCTTTCATACAAGTGAAATTAGGTTGACCAAGCCCAACATATGACCATCCTAGCTTCCCATTGGACTATTGAGACCACTTAAGAGATCAATTACACTTGACCTTGACCAAAAACCCATGACACAAAACAATTTATCTAGGTCATCCAAATGGGCAAACCCAATTCACAACTTCGGTTGAATTGAGCCAAAGTCTAGCCAATTAGAACATTTAACCTAATTTAAGCTATTAATACCTCCCCTTATCCCTTAAAGTTGGTCCAAATAAAGCACAGTATATGAATCAACAACCATGACTTTCCCAGCTCAAACCATGTGTTGAGTGGTTCACACCTTGCATCACAATGGGACCAGCTTCTTCCCCCTGGACATCCCAGGCACCTAATTGAAGCTCATGACATACTTGTGAGTTTTTTTCAACCATATCTAATTCTTTTGAACTGCAACAGATCATGTGTTATATCTCCAAACATAGTAGTGACATTGGTACAACGAGCCCTTTGCCAATAAATTATTTGAAATCAAATTTTAAAGCAAATTGTTGAAAAACATACAGTTTTCATCGACATCGCAATTTAATGTGGATATCCAAGATAAGAAACTCATGGTTTTTGATCAATGTTTATGAGGATTACAACTCAAACCCTCTGTCATTGGCTTATTGGGTTTGTTGGTATACTAGGAGGAATGATAAAAAAATGGAATCTTGACCGGTTCTAACTCTATCCCAAAATCATTTCGTATACAATTAAATTTAAACTAATTACTAAACTTGAGTTTAAAATCAAAACTATTTGCAAACAGAGACTATAATAAAATGAGGTGGCTCGCACTACCAGGAAGTCTTAACCATATATCTAAAAAAATTCACCCTAACATCATGTAAAGGAAAATTCAATTAAAGTAAATCCAATTTACCTCAAAAAAATGACTCTTTTGTCCTCTTACACAGACTGAAGTCTGAAGAACCTCGCTTTTCTTAATAATTCAGATCAAATATAAATAGGTGGAAGCCAAAAAAAAAAAAAAAAACTTAAAAGTTAGCTAAATAAGGTAAATTCTAATTATGTGGATTAGTTTTAATTACAAAATCAATCATTCAGAATAAAATAAGTGGAATGAATAAGATCCGCTCGGTTGAGAATGCCTGAATATGTCAATCACACACTATTCAGCTTAGCCATGATCAACTCAATTAGCATAAACACTAAAAAAGACTAAACACATGGAGTCTATTTTCTATTCATGGAGTCCCCATGCTTTGCTCTCTATTTTAATAATTATTCTTATTTGGCTCATTCGCTAGATGTGAGTCAAAATGCTAAAGAGTAAAAACAAACATGATTTTATTTTTTTTATTTTTATTTATTTATATTTTTAATTTTCCTTATTAGCGCTTTGAATTCATTCAGGTTCAATGGATAATAAATGAAACAAGTCAAACAAGACCTTTGCTTATTCATGTTTGGCTTGTTTACACCCTTAATTTTTACCTCTTCAATAAAATAAATAGCATCTCAATCAACCACAGATTCTAGCTCGATCAAGATGGTTACGAGTTTTTAAAGTAATGGTCGGCATATGTCCTTCTAAACCTAAATAAGTCTTATCACGGATAATGAAACCCTAGTTTACTGTGAAAAGCCTGCATAGAATCTACTACTCTATGCAAAAGATAAAACTTGAATGAGCTTTATAAATATGTCAAAAAAAATGAAATCATAGGATGTTCATTGGGGGCACGCATATATTCTTCATATACACATGTATGAACCTGAATAAAAAATATTATATACAAAGCTCATGAAAGTCCCAAATGTACATTCCTTTAAAATGCAAGCAAAATATATTCCCCAATTGGCATATAGAGCTAAACCTTTTAGCATGGATTAGGTCTTTTAAGGCAGGTTCCTTCTAATTTGTCCTGCTTGGCTTTGTTTGGTCGAGTTTGGCCTACCTCAACTAAGTTTAATTGAACCAAAGTAAGACTTAGGAAGAAAATCAAGTTGTGGTTCGAGACTTCTGGAATTTGGTCGGTTTAACCTAGTCTTATTGACCATGTTGGCACCCATGATATCAACAAAGACATCCATGGAACTGTTTGCATCTATCTTAATAAAACTTTAAGGTGGTGTTTTGCTACAACTTAGATTTAGGTTGAATAAGATTTAGGAAGAACTTGCGAGCAACAGCGGCGAAATCGATTTATTAGATCCGGATTTACATCCAAAAAATGACGGAACATGAGAAAAGAAAACGGAACGCGAGAAAATTACATTTTAATGGAGCGTTGAATTTAGTTTATTTTTTTGGTGTTTGGCTGCATTTTAAGTTAAGTCCATGGCTACATATAGTATGCTACCAAACACCACATAAGAATTTGTCAATAAAGACCAAATGTTTTTAAAGGAGACAAAAATATCATTACAACATGCATGCTCTCTAACTTAAAATAAATAATATGCATTCTGGCAACAAAAATTTGTTTCTTCAATAATGACTGGAACCAAATGCAGATAAAACTCACGGTAGATATGAAGTCTCATTTCCATAACAAATATGAACCAAATTTACAGGTTTTCTTTGGGGGTTTTCCAGCCAGAACAACCCATTTGGGAGGTTTTTACTTTCTGAGGAGCTGCAAACTTTGGCAACATGAGTGGGAGAAGTATGCCGAAGCATTGCCACTAGCACATCATAACCAGTACCTATTACAAAAAGAAAGCATTATTTTATTATGAGTTAACACTTGGTATAAACTTTCATGAAAACAAATATAAGTAGATCTTCCACCTTGAGTATGACGTTTCCATGATTACTAAAAGTCAGTAATAAAACATGGCAAAAAGCATACCTTTCACCCATCCGTAAGTGTTGATAATAAGTGGCAACAATATCTTGCAAGGATTATCAGTCTCATCCACTTGATAGAACCCTCGGCGGAAGTAATCATATAAAAAAATAATGCTAGAAAAATAACTGTTTGATTCTTTTTTAGCAGACACATGACCAAAGAAGACACATCTGCGTTACAAAAAGAGTGAAATAATAAATCTTAGGCACAATCCGCTAAAACAAAAAAATTAAAATTAAGCTCAAATGTGTTGAGAAATATAAACTTGATTTATCTTAGTATCATCCTTGTATTTGATAGAAATGTAGAATTTGTTGGTGCATGCGGAAATCTAGAATCCTCTTGTATTTAGTATAAGTATAGAATTTCTTCTACTAGGTAAAATGATATTGGAATTAACCCAAAATGGAACAAACTGAAAATATTATTGCAAAATGTGGAAACTACAATAACAGGGTTCTCAGAACAGAAATAACAACGACGGCAACACACACAACACCTAGGGTGAGGACGAGGGTGGTGGGTGGTGGGTGACGGCTGGACTGTAGGTAGGGTGCAGGTTGGGGGTTGTGGATTCAACAGAGGGGTTTGGAAGGGGTGAAGTCAGTAGTTGGAAGGTAGGCAGAGGATGTCGGCAGCAGCAGGAGGGATCGAGATGGTATTACGACAGCATGCGACAACATGTATGGGAACGGTCTATTGCAGCAGGTGGGCAGGTAGATGGGGTTATGGCATGCAGGGAAGGAGAAACTGAGGTTTGCGGCCACAAGTTTGAAGGCCAAGGAAGTTATGGCAGCAGGTTGGGCAGCAAGAGGGTGGTGGTGAGGAAGCAGGGAAGGTTGGTGCGCAGATAGGGTGGCAACGGCAAAGGAGGGGAAGTAATAGCAAGGTTGTGGGGAAATAGTCATCACATGAGAGTAGATACAGCCAAAATCATAAACATATAACATGGAATGTATGTATGTATGTATGTTTGAGGTTTGCGGCCGCAAGGAAGGCCAAGGAAGTTATGGCAGCAGGTTGGGCGGCAAGAGGGTGGTGGTGAGGAAGCAGAGAAGGTTGGTGTGCATATAGGGTGGAAACGGCAAGGGAGGGGAAGTAATAGCAGGGTTGTGGGGAGATAGTCATCATCTGGGAGTAGATACAGCCAAAACCGTAAACATATAACATGGAATGTATGTATGTATGTATGTATGTTTCCGTGTGTGTGTGTGTTTGTATGTTTGTGTGTTTGTGTCTATGTATGTGTGTATGTATGTATGTATGTATGTATGTATGCATCATAGTAGATAGACAAGAGGGAAAGCCCTTCCCCTTTGGACGGCAATTTCAAGTACTGCCCCTTGCAAATCAAGGTTGAACGAGTTAGGCCCCCATGCACTCTGCATCATAGAAATCTCTCATTTATTATTTAGTAAAAGTCTAGAATTTTCTTCTATCAGGTAGAAATCTCTCATTTATTATTGATTTTAAAACTCTAAATCCTATTCTATAAATAGAATAGTTCTAAAATTTTGGGCAGTTTGAAGCAACAACGGAGGCGCGGTACGGCACGCAGACACAATTTTGAGTCATTTGGGGCGACAGCGGCAACGTATCAGGGCAAAATTTTCGACATTTTAACGAAACAAGGGTCGCGGGATCGACCCTGAGGCCAGCGTTCGTTCGCGCAAGTATTACCCGGCTGCCCTCGACCTCTATCAGTGTCTCATCTTCCCCCGCAACTCTGAATCCGAGAGCCTCATCTTTCGTGTCTAGGGCAAAGACCGCCCTGCACTCTGTCGCAGCCCGAGTTGAGAAGGTCCTCATAGAGATCAAGGCGGACTTCAAGAATGATCATGGTAGAATTTAATGCTCGGAGATTCCTACTTCTGGAGTAGCTTCTAAAGTTGCTACATATGAACAGTTGCTACTGTTGGCATCGGTTTTTTACGTCATGTGTATCTAAGACATCTATATTACCTAAGGAGGACGTCCATGTTGTTAACTATTTGTGTGCGGACTAAAAATGTGTAAATTATCATTTTGGACTTAATTACTGAAAAAAAATGATCCGAACAATCCCGAACGACGAAACGGACCACGCGAGTGAGTCTGGAACGTCGATTCTACTTAAAAAAAAGGCGCTCGTTGCACCACAATTTCGCGGGGGAGGTAAAAATGCGCAAATTATCATTTTTGGACTCGATTGCTGAAAAAGTTGTCCAAACGACCTCAAACGAGAAAACAAACCGCACCACTGCGTCCGGGACGTCGATTTTGCCTGGGGATGATACTAATTTTATTGCGGTGGCGTGTTCGACGAAAATGCACCGTAAACTTTATTATTACAATAAAAATTAAAAGAAAAAAAATATTTTTTTTTCCAAAAAAAAATAAAAAAACGGTTAAAAAAAAAAAAAAGAAAGAGAGGGAAACAAAAATTTCCCCCTTATCCTCCTCACACGCGAAGGGCTGCACCCTCTCCCATTCGCAAAGAACCACCCGTCCCTCTTTCTCTCGGCCTTGGGAGTCGAGCCCGCCGCCGGTCTCTTCATCGCCGGTGAAGGTCGTCGGCGTGCTAATCCAGCCGCCGACCGCCCCTCCTTTAGCCGCTGGCCGGTTCTGGAGCCGCACACCAAAAACTCTCCGGCTCCCTCGCGACTCCTCGACCGATCTCGCCGTCGGAGTTCCCTCTACACTGGTGCCGCTCGCCGCCTGGTCTTCGCCTCTCCAACTGTAAGCATCTTTACTCCACCACCACCTCTCTTCTTCCCTTGGTCAGCCAAGTTTATCTCCCCGCCGTCCGGCGCTCCTCGCCGTGGAATGATCGCCTGCCGGCGCTCCCTTCCGTGCCAAAACTGCTATCCAAGGGATTCTTCGGGCAGGTGCTTGATGGCTCTCACCGCTTCGACCATTTTCGCTCGTGTGTTTCTCTTTCTCACCAGCGACATTTCATCGGCCTCCCACGACATTGGATTTGGTGGGGGAAGCTTCTTCTCCTTTGATTTTCTCCCCCAC
>NW_018165146.1:125683-126357 GCF_001263595.1 Phalaenopsis equestris | reverse complement strand
TGTGTCATATATCACACTTGCACCTTGCACCTTGCACCTTGCACCTTGCACCTTGCACCTTGCACCTTGCACCTTGCACCTTGCACCTTGCACCTTGCACCTTGCACCTTGCACCTTGCACCTTGCACCTTGCACCTTGCATTTGCACGTTGCACTTGCACTTGCATCTTATATCTTGCACTTGCACCTGCATCGACGCCACTTGTGCCTCGATCGGTTATCCCAAATCGGTCACATCACTTGTGTTTCAGCCGGCTACCCCGATCTGGTTGACACAACACTTTGGTTTGACCAGATGCTCCATCTGGATCGACCTACCACTTGCTCCTTTGCATGTTGTGTATGTGCATGTACATGTTTGTCTGCATGATCAATATAATCTCCTTGAGTCCCATTCCATCGGGTCACCGCCTTACCGGTATACCCTCTTTTCGGGCCGCTGCCGTTACGACATGCCTACCTTCGGGTCACTGTCTTACCGGTATACCCTCTTTTCGGGCTGCTGTCGTCACAGCATGCCCATCCTCGGGTCACTACCTTACCGGTATACCCTCTTCGCGAGCCCCTGCCGCTACGGCATGCCCACTCCTTCCAGTCACTGCCTTCATGGCGTACTCTTTATTACTACTTATATGTTTCGATTTGCCTGCATTAGCATTTGCATTTGCATGTTT
>NW_018165146.1:123112-124152 GCF_001263595.1 Phalaenopsis equestris | reverse complement strand
TACTAGGTTGATGCACTTTTCGTTAGATGGTGTGCTAGGCTAGGATTTAGGGTGCTAGATAGTCTTTTTGAAGCCTGACTATTGTTTTTTGTTGGATTGGTTGCCCTAGCCAAGTATCTTTATTTTGCATTATGCTTGTCGTGTGTCTGCATGTTGCATATGTGTGGTAGTGTGTTAGGGCGTTCTTCTGCAGGGAGCTATGTCTATTTCTATACACACACAGGTACCACTATGGGGGAATAAGTAATGATTTCTAACCATTTTGCTTGCAGGTGTTATTAGCTCCCCCCACTTTTAAGACATGGCTCATGATACGTTATGTGCATGTGATTTTCCCGCTGACGCATGTGATTTTCCCGCTGACACTTGTTTTCATGCAGGATTGAGTCTTTTTCTTTTCTTTATGTATTTTTTTAAAGTATAGGAGAGTCTTGTAGCAGAAATAAGATACGGGCACGGGTTCTGAGCCGTTAGCACAGGAACCACGTGGAGGGGACCTGGAGCAGATGCTCGTGCCCCGTATCTTAATTCTGCATTTTATATTGATGTATAGAATTAGGACAGGGCATGTATATGCGGAGTCCGGCCACCCTTTTCTTTTCTGCGATATGTTGCCGACCCAGCGGCACCGGCCTGTTTATTATTTTGGTTTGACTTGTTTTGCTTTATTCTTTACATCATGTTGCATGTCTGCACTTGCATGTATTTTTCCTTGTTTTCTTTCTGTATTTTTTTTGGGATTTCACGATACAATATAGGCTCATTAAGGACCCTAAAATTGTAATTTTCTACAAAATCCTAAATAAAATATTCAAGATAATTAAAATTTAGGATTAAAATATTGAAGATTTAAAAATTGCAACTTTTATTTTTCTACATATATTAATAGGGCCTCCACCATATTTAAGATTACTTTAGATAATTGCATTCATGTTTGCACGTCCCGAGGAGGAGTCCCCATACTTTTCCAACCTGACTGGCCCAACATACCTTCATATAGGTGGTTGTCTAGTGCGCTTAGGATGTTAGAAGGCTCTCCG
>NW_018165146.1:119731-122798 GCF_001263595.1 Phalaenopsis equestris | reverse complement strand
GTACCCCGACCCAGTTACCTCTACCTTTTAGGATCATTCTACCTTCCTTTTTGTTGAGCTCCTTTGAGCCAACATTGACGGCCCGATGTCGATGAGCTGCCGCCCATTTGGGATACGACGATTTGTCCTCTGCCCTTTGGCCCGGACGTGCTTTGACGTATTGGGATATCCCCGTCAAGATGATTTAGGTTATTCTGTGGGCCCCATGTGCCGATGAGCCGCTTCCCATTTCGGGATACTCTCTGCTTGATTGCTTAGCGTGAGCTTTAAAGCATCGGGATTGTTCTCACACGGAATAACCTTCATTTGATTTCCTATACCCCAGGTCTATGATAATATGAAACGAAACTCCTTTTATCGAGAGTATTCTTGGGTATCCCTAACTAGTAGGAACACGTTCCTCTGGGAGTGCTCTTGACCCCAGAACAAGTACATACACCTGACTCTTTGGTCTCTCTGGTTATGGGTAGTCTATGTAGATATTTCTTTCGCGGATATTGGTTTAAGGTGCCTCCGTTCGATCTTGTTTGGACGGACATTCTTAACATATCCTTGCAAGGTTTATCGCACGTAGACTCTCCACGTTTTACTTTTTCTCTTGTTTGTCTCTTTGTCGTAAGTCCCTTCTTATTTGATTTTTCTCCTCCTCGAATCATTTATATGGTTCGGGAGGGAGATTTATTCGAATTGGGGAATTATACGACGATCAACAAGTTGGCGACTCCCTTTTAAAAATAAAAAAAAAGAAAAATAAACGGAAACAAATCTGGCGACTCCGCTGGGGATGAGTCTCTCTCTCCATACTTGGAGTTTCATTTTTTTTGGGTTATAGCCTCTCTCCGTACTAGGAGTTTCGCTCATATTATCGTGACCTGGTTCTCTTCCTTCGAGTCACTGTTGAGTCTTTTGTGAGACCTTGGTTTTCAGTCCATGTGTCAGTTGTTAAGGGTAGCAACTCGATGCATTCTGTCCATTTCTCACCCTCGATAGTTCGGTTGCTGCATTGTCGCATGCATCGATGTCGTTGTATTTTTTTGATTGATTTCAAACCTTTTTTTGTTGTTTCCGATCGTTGTCTCTTTTTGTCCCGCTACGCGGAAGAGCAGAAAGATGGATATGATTGCTACTGCTAGGGGAACCCTTTCCCTTCTCCCAGAGCGCTTTCTGTGCTCCTGAGGGTGTCATAACCTTCAGTTTCTTCGAGCACCCCTGTGAGATTACCTTACGTGATCCTACACCCTCTGAGGCGTTCGCTCTATGCCCTCCTCTTAAAAGGGGATACGTGCATATTGAGTCGTTTCTATGCCCTCTTAGGCGTTTCACTTGTCATTTACTCTATGCCCTCCCCTTAAATAGGGATATGTGCATATTGAGTCAGTTTTACGCCCTCTTAGGCGTTCGCTCTGTGCCCTCCACCTTAAAATGGGAGACATGCATATTGAGTTATTCTTTCGCCCTCTGAGGTATTTTCTTTGTGCCCTCCCCTTAAAATGGGAGTTGTGCATATCGAGCTGTCTTTGCTGCAGTGGCTGGCGTCACGCCTTCTTTTGAAAAAAAAACCCGACGCTCGATAGCGACACGCCGCAGCACCTGACGATTTTTTCCAAACTCGTACCTCTGTGTTTTCACTGATCTCCCTGCCATATGTAGGTGAGTATTTCACTACCAGTAGATCTGTTACTACTGTCACCATTGTGACTTCTGTCTTGGCTCTCTTTCTGTTCCAGTTTCCCTGAGGTTCCACCTGTCCCTCGATCAGGCAGGAACTCCAGGAAGACTAGGAATGGGTTGTAGTGAATTGAGCAGCATGTTTTGCTTCAGGTTTCTGTACCTATCCCGATTCACGTTTAGGAGGTGCTTTTGGCCCCCGAATTGTGAGTTGTTTTGCTACTATCCCCAGTCGTGTGGATTACATCCCCGCCGGATGTTTGTTGCGTGCCCTCCTTTGAAAAGGAGGATGTGACTCTGTTTTTGTTACAGTAGCTCGTATCGGTGCTACTTTTCCTTCGAGGAAGAGACTAGTACCAGATGACGATGCGCTACAACGCTCTTTCTTATTTTCTGGCCTCTCTTGTAGTCCTTTTGTGTTTTGAGGATATCCATCTCGTGAATGTTGCATTAAGAGAGCTAGAGTTACTTGTTCACGACACTGTCCTTTGGCGGTGTGGTATGTCCCGCCATAATTCTCTTTGGTTCCGGCCCAGATCATGCTTATATTCTGTCGGCTGAGAATCACTTTTTTTTCCTCTGGCAATGTGGACTATGTCCCCGCCATGACTCCTTTCGGTTCCGGCACGGGATGATGCTCAAATCTCATCAGCTGAGAATCATTTTTCTCCCATGTCTGGCAATGTGGACTATGTTCTAGCTAGAATTATGTGGGGATTGTTTCTTCCCCATGATGCAGGTTATTCTCACATTGCAGTCCGTGTTGTTGTTACTACCACGAGTTCTCTGAATTAGAAGATTGTAGGAGCAACATCCTCTTTAAGAGAAAATATTTATGTTGGTTTGAGGACCGTCCAGGCCCGCCCCGCCCTCCATTGTTCTGGGTTTTCTCTGAGGTCTCGTCTGTCCCTACATTGGACGAGGGCTTCCAAAGGAATAAGAACATATTGATACAATTACTGCAGCTGACTTAGCCACGGGTCTATTTACCTGTTGTGGTTCCAGTTGATAGGAAAGTTAGCACTCCCTGGCTGAGAATCACTCTGTTGTCTTATCTGGTTGTGTGGATTATACCCCAACCATGATAGTTGTGAGGGCTCTCCCTCCTTAGGATCTAGATTGCTCTAAATCTGCGGTACATATTGATGACTCCATTATAGATCTCCTTGCCAAAAAGATTATTGGCGCAATTTCCCCTCTACGAGGACTGGGTCCTCTTCCTTGAAAGAAGTTCCTTACCTGGATCCTCCAAATGTTCGAGCAAACTTCTCTATTCATCTTGTCCTATAGGCTCTCGTAGCAGGAGACCGAGGTTTGCCTGTTGGTCCCGGCCCATTACGAGGCCGGGATATTTGTTATCTGTTGTGCAGTCCATGAGAACCGCCGAGGTGTTGGCTGG
>NW_018165146.1:116996-117863 GCF_001263595.1 Phalaenopsis equestris | reverse complement strand
CTTCTACACTTTATGTGTCAACCCTATGGGTCCGACAGTCCTTCCTTTGGAAGTTGACTTGCCTTTCAGGCTCGGATTCTACCCATCACTTTTTACGTTTCATGTATCGGCCCTAAATAGTCCTTCCTTTGGAAGTCGACTAGCCTTCTTTGTGGACATGTTGTACGACATATCGTACACCCACCTTTTTTTGTGCTTCATTGCACATAAGAGAAGTCTTGAGCATCTCTTAAAACTGATTTCTGAATTATTAAACAGGCAAAGTGGAAGTCCTACGGGCGGCTTATACCTGGCGCAACCAGTAATCAGTGCAAGAGAAGCCAAGTACTTCTCTTATTCTCTCTTTTCGGTCCCTCGCTTCGTGTCCAAATGATCGTGTCCCACCCATCATAAATGAGCGTGGTAGATACGTTTGTTACACTCATCATAAATGAGATTGGAAGATGTCATTTTTTTAGAAGATTGAAGCTTAACTTTATAACTAAGCATTTCATGGTTAGAAAATGATACCTAACTAACCTTTTGCAGTATCTCCAAGTGACGGAAGACAATTTTGATTGATATTTGCCTTATTGCAAGAAAGTCATGCCCTTTCCTAGCATTCTTATTCGGTTACCCATTCTACATAGGGTCCAAACTGAGCACATTTCTACGGATATGCTCGTTATGCTCACTTTAGATGAGTGTGATGTATTCCCTCTTATGGGATATGTTTTAGTTTGTGTCTTATGGCTAGACACCATTTGGTTGGTATACTCTACTTTGCCCAACCCTTGTTACGTGTCTCGACTGACCGAGGTCAACTTCGATTGATACTTTTTTTGTGCGGGAAAGTTGTACCTCTTTCCTTGACACCCTTATTCGGTT
>NW_018165146.1:116035-116986 GCF_001263595.1 Phalaenopsis equestris | reverse complement strand
TCCTTGACACCCTTATTCGGTTGAGCACCCCGTATAGAAAGCACCCCGTATGGGTCTGAATTAGAGTTTCTCACTCACTTCAATTGAGTGTAGTTTTTTCCCCTTTGAGGGATGTTTTCTGGGTCAGCCTGAGAGCTACATACCCTTGTGGTTGGAAAATTACTTTTTGACCAACAATTCTTGGATACTGTAGTATTTTCCCAGTGAAATTCATTTTACCAAATCTCTAGTAGCAGTACCATATATAGGATTGGTATGTTCTAATCATCCACCCTCTTTGATAATTCGATTTAGTATGTCACACCAGATCATTTCTAATAACGACGTACCATATATAGGGTTGGTATGTTCTAATTGTCCACCCTCTTTGATAATTCGATTTGGTATGTCACACCATATCATTTCTGATAACGGCTTAAGCCAGAGATAAAAAATATATATATCCAAATAAAATATATATATATGAATGCAGTGGAAGGCTCTCAGTAGCTCCGTGGGCATGTTGTACAATATATCATACACCCACCTTTTTCTACGCTTTATGCTTTGACCCTCTGGGTCTGACAGTCCTTCCTTTGGAGGTTGACTAGTCTTCTTAGTGGGCATGTGGTATGACATATTGTACACTCACCCTTTTGTGTGTGCTATTGCACATAAGAGAGGTCTTGAACATCTCTTAAAACAGATTTTTGAATTGCTATACAGGCAAAGTGGAAGTCCTATGGGCGGCTTATACCTGGCGCAATCAGTAATCAGTGTAAGAGAAGCTAAGTACTTCTCTTATCTTTTTTCTACAGTTCCTTGCTTTGAGCGGGTCTAAACCAGCGTGTCCCACCCATTATAAATGAGTGTGGTAGATACGTTTTTCCCCACTCACTCTAAATGAGAGTGGGATACCCTCTTTTTTAGAGTATCTGAGCTTAGTTTCAAGACTAGGCATTCCCTCGTTAG
>NW_018165146.1:115641-115983 GCF_001263595.1 Phalaenopsis equestris | reverse complement strand
TCTTATGCAGGAAAGTCATGCCCTTTCCTAGCATTCTGTTTTGATTACATTTTCTACATAGGGTCCGAACCCAGCACCTTTATACGGATATGCTCGTCCCGCTCACTTCAGATGAGTGTGGTGTATTCCCTCTTACGAGATATATTTTTGTTTTTGCCTTATGGCTAAACACCATTTGGTTGGTACATTCTATTTTGTCCAACCCTTCTCAGGTGTCTCGATTGTCCAAGGTCAAGTTCGATCGATACCTCTTTGTGCGGGAAGTTATGTTCCATTCCTTGCCACCTCTATTCGGTTGAGCACCCCGTGTGGGTTCGAACTATAGAGTTTCCCACTCACTTC
>NW_018165146.1:114769-115598 GCF_001263595.1 Phalaenopsis equestris | reverse complement strand
TGGGATGTTTTTGAGTTAGTTTGAGTTAGTCTGAGGGCAACATACCTTTGTGCCAACTATTCTTAGATACTGCAGCAATTCCCTAGCGGAATTAATTCTACCAAATCTCTGGTAGCAGTATCACATATAGGGTTGGTATGCTATATTCATCCACCCTCTTTGATAGTACTAAACTGGTCAATTTTCATTGCCTTGTCAGAGCGACACGTCGTATCGGTTCTAGAATTTGTCTATTATTTGTCTGATCCATATCCTTCGTGACGTTTGCTCCGGTATTTTCCCCGACGAGAATTGCCTTATTAAGTTCTTGTTGGAAATATTCGTTGAGCTCTCCCCTGCTATAGCTATTTCGCTAGTTCTGAGGACCTTTTAACGATACTTACTTCGCTAATGCTTTCTTAAAGCACCCTACATTTGGACTTGTAAGTCCACCTCGATGATTTTCGGTTGATTTGGTTGGTTTGGTCCACCCCACCGATTGACATGTTGTATCAGTAGCTCAGCTGGTCCATGTCCCCACCGGGATATTTGATGTCTCCCCAGCAGAACTATTTTGTTAAATGGGAGAGCCGCCCAACGAGATTTGCCTCGCTAGCTCACTTTGAGCGCCCTTGGGGTTTAGACCGTACTAGGTTATGTAACACTATTGATATTCTTGATTGATCTGGTTGGTTATGTCCGCCATGTCGAGTACCATGTTGTATTAGTCTCACGTCTGATCCATGGATCCTCAGCGAAAGTTGCTTCGCTAGTGCTGATGTAGAAGCACTCTTGTGGTTAGACCTTTCTGATATCTAACCCCATTTGATGGTTCTGACTGCTTTGGTTG
>NW_018165146.1:111968-113079 GCF_001263595.1 Phalaenopsis equestris | reverse complement strand
CGGACCCTTTTTTTGTGGTTGATGGGTTTCGACCGGCTAGCCACACCCTCGACCATACCCTATCCAGTTTATCTGGCTTGGTTGAGGTTTTCTTTTAGCCCTTTCTTGGGATGTCACCTCGACTACCAGGGGAAGTTTTCTTTTGAAGATGCTTCCAACAAGTGCACTGTGCCTCAGTGGCGTAGCACACTTGTTGGGGGTCCTTTGTTCGCATCGGTTTTTTATGTCATGTGTATCTAAGACGTCTATATTACCTAAGGAGAACGTCCATGTCGTTAACTCTTTGTGTGCGGACTAAAAATGTGTAAAATATCATTTTGGACTTAATTACTGAAAAAAAATAATCCAAACAACCCCGAACGACGAAACAGACCACGCGAGTGAGTCTGGAACGTCGTTTCTACTTTAAAAAAAGGCGTTCGTTTCACCACAATTTCGCGGGCGAGGTAAAAATGCACAAATTGACGTTTTTGGACTCGATTGCTAAAAAAGTTGTCCGAACGACCCCAAACGAAAAAACAGACCGCACCACTGCGTCCGGGACGTCGATTTTGCCTGGGGATGATACTAATTTTATTGCGGTGGCGTGTTCGACGAAAATGCACTGTAAACTCTATTATTATAATAAAAATTAAAAGAAAAAAAAATTTCTTTTAAACCGAACAGCCACGCCTCTTCCAACCCACCCAAAAAAAAAAAAAAAAAGCTTCTCTCTCTCTCTCCTTCATCTATCGCAAGCAACCTCTCTCTCTCCTTTATCTATCGCTTGCCTGCTTCGCGTGGGGGCCAAACCTTCTGTGTCGCAACTCCTCGAGCCCGCCGCCGGTCTCTTCATCGCCGGCGAAGGTCGCCAAGGTAGTCGGCGTGCTAATCCAACCGCCGACCGCCCCTCCTTTAGTCGTTGGCCGGTTCTGGAGCCGCACGCCAAAAACTCTCCTCCAAAACCTCTCCCGCTCCCTCGCGACTCCTCGACCGATCTCGCCGTCGGAGTTCCCTCTACGCTGGTGGCGCTCGCCGCCTGGTCTTCGCCTCTCCAGCTGTAAGCATCTTTACTCCACCGTCCGGCGCTCCTCGCTGTGGAATGCTCGACTGCCGGCGCTCCCTTCCGTGC
>NW_018165146.1:79297-111286 GCF_001263595.1 Phalaenopsis equestris | reverse complement strand
TTCTATACCCCAGGTCTATGATAATATGAAGTGAAACTCCTTTTATCGAGATATTCTTGGGTATCCCCCAAAATATAATTAACCAGTAGGAACACGTTCCTCTGGGAGTGCTCTTGACCCCAGAACAAGTACATACACCTGACTCTTTGGTCATGGGTAGTCTATGTAGATACTTCTTTCGCGGATATTGGTTTAAGGTGCCTCCGTTCGATCTTGTTTGGACGGACATTCTTAACATATCATTACAAGGTTTATCGCACGTAGACTCTCCACGTTTTACTTTTTCTCTTGTTTGTCTCTTTGTCGTAAGTCCCTCATTCGATTTTTCTCCTCCTCGAATCATTTATATGGTTCGAGAGGGAGATTTATTCGAATAGGGGAATTATACGACGATCGACAAGCTGGCGACTCCCTTTTAAAAATAAAAATAAAAAAAAAATGAACGGAAACAATACATATGAACTGATGGACAACCTTAAAAGGCATGGTTCACATAACAAATATGATATGTGATTATTTCTGATCGATGTTTAAATATATAGTATGTTATAATCTGCATTCTATGTTGACGTTATAATGAATATGTTGCTTTTTCCAACTTTTTTCTCATGTGGAAATTTGTTTTTTTCTTTATATGTTACTGCAAACCAAGGTTTTTGGCCTTGTTTTAGCTCTATCGTTAACACATACATTGAACTCATTAAAGGTTGTTGTGGCAGAAACTCAAGTTGACCTTGTTCATGCAAAATCTTGATGCATTTTACAATTTTACGAGTTGTTAGCCTGAGTTTGTGAATTAGAATTCTTAATTTTTGGGAGCATATAATTGGATGTTATGGTGAACCTTTTAGTGTGATGGCAAACTATAGAATTACTAATTGAATATGACAATGATTAGAATATTATGGTGAACCTTTTATTACTCCTTTGTAACAGGGTTGGGAAGAATTTTCTATGCTCGAGAAATCTTTTGAATTTAGTTAAGGATCCATTGCCAACCAAGGAAAAATCCAACTTGAGCTTTTCTGTTGTTATTAGTTTTTTTTTTTTTTTCTTTAGCACTTTCGGTTCTCACTGTTAAGTAAGTTGTGTATCTGAAATTTTGTGTTCTATTTTGAAATGAATTTTTGTTTTTGAAGTATCAAAAATGTGGTTGTCACAGTTTTATTTTAAAAAGTTTTATTAAACATGGGCATAATGGTAATTTTTTTTTTCCAGAAACAACAGTCTCACAGCAGTTTTCACACAATTGTAACAAACAGGCAGTCAACTCCCCTACAGCAGCTTCCTGGGTCAACGCAGCTGCAGCTGCCCCAAACAGACCCTTTCTACAGAGCCTGAGTTAAGGTCAATACAGAATCATTTTTCACCCTAAATATCTTATTAATCGTATTTCAACAATGTGATATATGAGCTATGGCAAACAGAGTCCTTGTCCAAGTTTCAATGCTCGTCGAGAGCAAGACAATTGAAGCATCAAGATGACAACTCTATTAGTTGCACAAAAATAGCAAAATATTGTCTAGAAAGGCTATAAAACCAAGACGACATTGTTCTATCCCATCCAAGTTGGAAGAGAATCCTTGAATAATTTGAGAAAGAGGCCAAAAAACTCTATAGCTCATTTTTTTCGAGTAGTGAATGAAGATGGGTTCAAGAGTCTCAAATGTGACTCCAACCAAAGAAGCATGGAAGATGCTTTCATCTTCAGACTCTTAGAGCTAAGTTTTAGTTTTTATTTAAGAAGAAAGATGAATCAATTTCTAACTACTTTTCTAGAGAATTCGTTATTGACAATCAATTATAAATAAATGTTAAAAATGCTAGTGATTTATGTAGATAACCCCACTTAGAAGGTAGGAATCTCTCATTATTATTGTATTTAAAACTCTCAGTCCTATACTATAAATAAAGATGTTCTACAATTTTGAACAGAGCCAAAGTTAAGGTCAATACAAAAGCATCTTCATCATAAATATCTTATCCATCTTATTTCGACAATGTGATATATGAACTATGGCAACCAGAGGAATGGTTCTTTTCCAAATTTCAATGCTCAAGGAGAGAAAAATTGAAGCATCAAGATGAAAACTCTACTAGTAGCACAAGAAGAGTAAAATATTGTCTAGAAAGGATATAAAACCAAGATGACATTGTTCTACCCCATCCAAGCCAAAAAAGAATCCTTGAATGATTCGAGCAAGGCACCAAAAAAGCTCTATAGCTCACTTTTTCGAGCCGTGAATGAATATGGGATCAAGAGTCTCAAATGCGACTCTGACCAAAGCATGGAAGAAGCTTTCATCTTCAAACTCTTCGAGGTAAGTTTTAGTTTTTAATTAAGGAGAAAGATGAATCAATTTCTAATTACATTTCTAAAGAATTCATTATTGACAATCAATTAAAAATGAATGTTAAAAATGCTAGTGATTCATATAATCGACCCCACTTTGTGAGATAAAAGCTTGTTGTTGTTCGTAAAAATGCTAGTAAGCTACAAGATAAAAAGAAAACTATTTGTGCTTTAAATCCAAACTCTAAGTTCATTAATATCACCATCAAAGAAACTAAGATTCTAAAGTCTTGAGTGTGGAGAAATTAATGGCATCTTTGCAAGCATGTGAGAAAAAGAAAACGAAAGAAGAAAAATTAAAATGAAACAATGGAACAACTATTATAACTTGTTTTGAAAGAAAAAAGCTATAACAATCATAAATGTTAAAAAGAAATATGTGGCCAAGGATGTGGTCTTGGAAGAGAAAAAGAAAGAAGAGTTGGCTACAATAATGATTCCAATTCTCCAACAATAGAAATAAGAATAAAAATCCGAAAGCAAAAAGAAGTTATGGAAGAGGCAACTTATGGTCGAGGTATGACAAATCTCACATCAAAAACTACAATTATCATTAATTCAATCATTATAGTTCTAAGTAAAGAAGTCCAAGAAAAGTAGATGATAAGAGCAACTTTGTATAAGATAAAAGTGAAGAAGAACAAACAATGTTCTAGGACAAAGATAGAGTCCAAGCAAATAAATGATATCTCAAACTCATTGTTAGCAATCACATGTGAAAAAAGAGGCATATTTGTGGAACTCAATGAAGCAGCAAACAAAAATTTCTTGTTCAAAGATGAGAAAAAATATCAATAAAATGCTAAGGTAAATTTCTCATATGCTTAATAGGGAACATCATTTTATCTCGGATGATACTTCAAACCCAATATGAAGGACAACATTTTTAGCTTAGGTTATTTATTATAACAATTATATGTATGGGTGTCAATTCGGGTGAACTAGTCGGGTTCGGATGCGATCCGAAAATGACCCAACCCGAATAAGAACAGCCGAACTCGACCCGAATAACAAACGAGCCAAAAACTAAGAGCTGAACCCGACCAAAACCCTAGCTTAACGCGCTAACCTGAACTCGAACCTGAAATTTCATGCTTATTCGGGTCATGTTTGAGTTTTCGAGTTCAACCCAAACTCGTCCCGAATAATAAATGGGTCGAATTCTCTGACCCGAACCCGACTCAAAAAATATTCGGGTCAACCCTAACCCAAA
Organism: Phalaenopsis equestris; assembly: GCF_001263595.1. Lineage (NCBI taxonomy): Eukaryota > Viridiplantae > Streptophyta > Magnoliopsida > Asparagales > Orchidaceae > Phalaenopsis > Phalaenopsis equestris. The sequence goes on along the minus strand of NW_018165146.1, from coordinate 107,720 downwards.
TTTTTTTAGTCGAGTTTGAGTCATGTTGGCTTGTCGGGTCAATTTTTGACACCTCTAATTATATAATATTCACATAGAAGAAAATAGTTTTTCTTAAGGGATGATAAGAAAAAAATTAATTAACAAAGTTTCTAAGTCAAAATATTACATACATCTCCATATTCAATATAATGTTACAAAAGGTTTGAAGCCTTGCTATAGCGATTCAACATGGTTATAACATACAAAATACATACAGCTCATCTTTGGTGGCCTTCAAATTTTTTGTTGATAAAGGAGACAGTAAGATGCCTACTTTGCAATAGTTAACTTGATCAAATTTCTAAAGAATACTTATAGGAAATAATTCCACAAAAGTTTTCCAAAGGAGTCTATTTTGAAAGCAATGAAGCCACTTGAACCCAAACACATAATATTTGCAACCCTGTCAGATAGATATCTTTCAGTAAAAGTATATATTTTCTATTCTTTATTAGTGATTTTTCAAGATAAAATATTGGTATATTTTTTAAGAAGTGATGGAGGTGTCATAAAAATTTTAAGAAGGTTAAATCTCTTAATGAGAAAGAAAGTGACCTTGACGTCAAAAAAATGAGTTTCTATGAAAGAGGTAAGTTCATTTGAAAATGGGCTTAATATATTATGACAATCAAAGTATACATACTCCTATAAGGATGGCAAAATCCCCAAAACAAAGTAGAACGGAAAAAAGTATGAATCTAAACATTATTATCATGGCTCAAAGCATGATCAAAAGAAAATGCCTAAATAAATTTAAGCCAAAACAAAAGCTCGTGCAACCTACTTAGCAAATCTCTCACCAACAAAAAATGTGCATGGAATGACTACACAAAAAGCATTGAGTCGCAGCTAGGAATGTCACATCTAACTCTTTGGAATTATTTTGTACGTTCATGTTTCATGTGAGAAGATGATGCTTAGCAAAAAAAAAAAGAATAAGTATGTATTCATAAGCTATAATTCAAGTCTCACAGGCCAAAAGTTCTATAATTCTATAAAAAACAAAACGCTCGTTAGTCATGAGGCAATGTTCGATGAATAACATTTTTTAAGGTAAAACATAAATAAGATGAGCACAATTTTCTTCCTTAGTTTGAGGAAGAAGAAGAAGGTGAGCAACCAAAGATATAGAAGATCATAGAATAAACAGAACAGCCAGCCCCCCCAATATCATCAATTGCAAATGCACTTAAAAGCTCAACATCAAATAGAAGCTCAAATGAGATGATGTAATATTATAACAATGTACAATACATTTATGAGGTAACTGATAATTAAGATGGCATTAATCTTTCTAATCTTTTTTGATGATTGTGAACCTTTAATCCATCGATTGCATGCCTATCCGGTTTCTTTAGGTATACGAGTAAAATGCAATTTAAGAACGCAATAGGATCAATGTAGCTCATTTACCAGAAAACTTCCTAAATCTTGGCAATATCTTGCAACCAAACAGCCCCGATAAAGCCAATTAAGAAGAAAATAACACCAAGTATACTAACAAAGATGTTGGAAATGCATGGATTGCATACCTATCCGGATTCTTTAGGTATAGAATCGTCAAGTCTGCAAACAAGTAAAGATCATTAAAACCCGAAAAAATCAAAAGAAATTCAAATGGGGCGTTACGGGGATACGTACCAGGCGTCTGCTTGTCGATTATGTGAAGAGCCACGCAACCTGTAACCGTGAACTCCGGCTGGCCGACGTTGGAATCCAAATAAGCCACTCTCTTATACCTACATCCATTCATCCCAAAATGTTCCAGTGTAACAAGAACAAAGATCAAGAAGGACCATGAAAAACAAAGAAGAAGCTGGACGGACCTCTCTAATAGAGTGTTTAGAAGAAGGCGTGAGAAGGTGGCCTTGCCGCTGTGAGCAGGACCACAAATAACGGTAATGGGAGGAGGGAAAGTGGCCGAATCGTAGGCAATGTTGTCTGCTGCCTCCTGCCACGACGGAGAAATGAGAGTTCTCGGCAATGGCGACGGAGCATCTCGATTCTCCCGCATCTCTGGCCCTCACTCACTCTCTCTTTCTCAATCGCACAGTACTGCGGCTTAGTAGCGTGAAGTTCTATAAATTCGGATCAACTAAAATACAAGAAATTTGTTATCGATTTTTTTTAAAGTTCTAAATTCGTATCAACTAAAATGCAGATAATTTTTTATCTTTTTTTTTTATCATTTTTTTTTTTAAGGAATGGCAAAAGAGTAGCTTCCATTCATTTCGAATGTGTCTAACAATTCGATTACCAATTTCTTAAGATCAATTGTGTCAAAGAGGATTCGAATCTCTTGACCTGCGGGGGTTTATACCATGGATGACAAATAGCAGATCGGAGATTACATAAGATTTTTACATTCCTGTGGGAGAAAATTTTAAATATAATAGTCTCGTCCTTCAAAATTTATAATTCAACCATCTAAAACTTTTCATCCATTTTGATTGGTCTATTATGTTAACCGTTCGTAGCTATCATACATCATTTTTTTTTATTTCCCACAAATTTTATCATTTTAACGGTGGGAAATGCTATGATGGAAAGATAAGATGAGACACCAGAAAAAAAAATATAATATATTATTTATATGTATTAATATTAGTGATGTCAAACTGGCTCGTCGTTCGCGAACAACTTGTGTTCGGCTCGTTCGTTAAAAAAAGAACATCAATAGTGACTTACGAACAATTTCGAACATGAACTTATTTCAAACAAATTAAATTTCAAAGGAATCAAACACGAATCCGAACACAAGCTCAGTTTATCCATGTTCGGTAAGTTTACACTCTTATTAACAGGTGCATTTCACTTTTAAAAGTGAGTAATGGTGAGATTTATATGTGATGTTAAAGTGTTATGGACGCAAAAATTAAAATTTAGGTGTTAGATTTGTAAAATGCCTAATAAATGTGTGGTATGTACATAAAAGCCCCTATTAAATTATATTAGATTGTGATGAATTATTTGATTATTTATTTTCAATTTTAGATATGTTGGTTCAAATAAAATATTGATGTTGATATTATTAATATAACTATTTAACTTAATAAATACAGTTCATTATATGTCTATTTATTCATTTTCCAAAATTAATAATAAATTTAAGGAAAAAATGAGAGAAAGGCAGTTAAAAGAAGAAAGTAAAGTTTTGGAGGTCCCAAGGACTTCTGTGACAGACTGGCTGAAAAAGTGTAGTGTTCCAATATAGGTTGTATTTCCCAATTTTTTATTTGCAATGAATTTATAAAAGCTATGATATCTTATTATTTTAAAATGTTTTATTATATATTTCTTATGTTGGTAATTTTAGTCATGATATATCTTAAAAAAAATATTTTAATCATGCATAAATTTCGGAATAATTTAAATAATAATTTTTTAGATTTAAATTCAATATCATCCAGGGTTCCGATTTCAATAAGTTTATAGTCAAACTGATGGTCTCGACGAGGCGAGCACAATAAATGTAAAATTGGCTTAATTTGAGTCTGGCGAGACAAGCACAATTGAATGCTTTGAATGATAGATTGAATAGTCAAATAGATTTAAAATCTGACAATTGTGTTGTCAAATTTAGCAAATCATCGGGTAAAATCCAATGAACTCAACATTACTCGATTCTGACATCATTAAGACACTTAAATGCTCATGGAATACTAGATGATAAAAAAATTGCTCTAAGTCATAAGGTGGAGTGTTCAAATTTGTGTGGCATTTACTAATGATGTTACTCACAAAATCTATAAATAAACAATCATTGCCTTCTTGAAATGAGTACTTGGGACCTGGACTTAAAGGAGAAAGCTAGACAAGCTTCAAATACTGGAGGGTTCCTAAGCTATGATATCTTATTATTTTAAAATGTTTTATTATATATTTCTTATGTTAGGCATGTTTGGTAATTTTAGTCATGATATATCTTAAAAAAATATTTTAATCATGCACAAATTTCGGAGCAATTTAAATAATAAATATTTTAGATTTAAATTCAATATCACTCAGGGTCCCGATTTCAATAATTTTATAGTCAAACCGGTAGTCTCGACGAGGCGAGCATAATAAAGGTAAAATTGGCTTAATTTGAGTATGATCGAGCCCAAGTCATTTAAGCACAATTTAATGCTTTGAATGATGGATTGAATAGTCAAATAGATTCCAAATCTGACAATTGTGTTGTCAAATTTAGCAAATCATCGGGTAGAATCCAATGAACTCAACATTACTCGAATCTGACATCATTAAGACACTCAAATGCTCATAAAATACTAGATGATAAAAACAATTGCTCTAAGTCATAAGGTGGAGTGTTCGAATTCGTGTGGCATTTACCAATGATGTCACTCACAAAATCTATAAATAAACAATCATTGCCTTCTTGAAATGAGTACTTGGGACCTGGACTTAAAGGAGAAAGCTAGGCAAGCTTCAAGCACTTGAGGGTTCCTAAGCTCCACCTTCGTCGGGCCTCCATCAAATGGGTGTTGTCAATGTTAGGCCATTGCTACCCCAGCTCAACCTTTGAATAGTCGTCACGTTTGGATCACTACTGTTTCTTCCTCGTTGTCGCCATCCATTCACTGCCACCTCCAAATTGTCATCATTGTTGATTGGCCGCCAACGTCCTCTAAAGATAGGGCGACTGCTAACATTAAGGCCACTGTTGCCACTTCTATGTCAATGTTGTGTGATTGTGGCTATCATCGTACCATCGCTGCCCCACCACCACAATTGGGCCGCAGTCACCGTTGGTCCAATGCTTCTCGGCCTCCATTGTCGAGCCACCGTGATCATCGTACCACTGTTGTTGCATCCAGACCACAATCGACAGACTATCCACACCTTCGGACTGTCACTGCCCGACAACCATCGTTGAATTGTGGCCACTGTAGGGTCGTCGTCATGCTTCCCGTTCATTGTCTTCTAACCATCACCAATGTCGAGCCGCCACTACCAGAACCCATTCATCGAACCGTCACCACAGTCGCGCCACTGCTACCCGACCACCAATTTCGAGGCGTGACCACCGTGAAGGGCTATCATCATCTAGCCACCGCTAATAAAGACATTGGATGTATATTTTATGGCACACAAACCCTAACATTGGTTTACCTTTGTAGTTGTACGATGGCTACCACTTTCTCAGCATCTATTGTTGCTTCCCAGTGAAAGTCTCATACCACTCGGGTAATGTTGATTATGGTCATTTAAGCGCTTGTAAAGTCTCGTAACAAGCATTGACATTGTGGAATTATTTCACCTATGTCACGCCCTATGATAGTTTCTTTTTTGAGTTTTTCATGTAAATTTTTTTATTGTATGCTGTCATTTTCATCTCACCTGCGTCAGTAGCAGATCTTTGTACATCATCGAGATATTAATCCATCGCTCCACTGCTGATAATTTAAGACCACACAATGGTTTGATTATATTTGTGAGAATGAATTCCTTCATCGAATAACTTATAAAACTTATGAAATGGCAGCCAAACACAATACTCATAAGAAAGGAGCATATTGTTTTAACACCTGCTACTTCAGGGGGCAATCATGGAGTCTAGAGCGTCAATCATCTACTTCTTCCCTCCACAAAAGGCATTATCCTGCTAGCAAAGTTGTCTAATGCCCATCTTTGGAAGTCCGAGTGTGCAAAATGGATGAGTCTCAGCATGAGATTCTTCAATTTCTAAATAATAATTACCAGTTAATGCCCGCACAGCCATACTGAATATATTTATCATAATGTCAACAACATAAAAATAATGCCTCACTTGAGAATACTCGTGCTGGTCTCATCCCTGTTGTGATGGGATTTCCACGATACTGTGAGTTTGATTTATCCATCTCGTGTAGCTGGATTGATCGGCAACCCTTCAAGCTCACGAAAAACTTGGTTGGGCCATACCTTACTAACGCTCCCAACAATGTAACCTGTGATGAGTTGTAGTGTTTGGTTCGAGAAGAGTTCCCTCTAAGGGATAAAGATTATTTTTCTCCTCATTGTAATTTTCAAGAGTCTTCTCTTTTGATCGAGATAATTTTTCAACGCCCCATCCCAACATGCATCAAGCTTTTGAATATTGAGTCCTGTGATCGGGTATCTGATCCTTACAAAAATACTGACAATTAATGAACCATCATGTACACCCAGTGGGCTTCAAAAGCATTTTTTCTATCAACTTTTTTCTAACATTCTCAAACACTAGGCTCACACATGATTCTACTCCCTTCTGTGAGGAACTCCACCCCTTAAATGAACTCCCATGTATCTTGTGGAGCAGTTCGTAGCAACCCGAATGATTGTCAAAAGTTCATCTCATCTCTTAGGATTTCATTCAAAATATTTTCTACTAAACCCTGTTAGATTCTATGGATGAATCTTGAATTACTAAGAGGGGTTTTTCTTAGAGGGTTTTGCTTAGAATCTTTATGCTCATCACTAATGCATGAGATACTTTACTCCTATGTTAAACTTGTTTGTTGTGTGGAAACTCAAATTATTGTAAATATGGCTATCAATGCACACAACAAGCATTTCAAGTGATTTGGGGGCAAGCGTAAGAGTAACCACGGCAATGTAGATCAAGCCTCGCAATGAAAGAAGTTTAAACAATAGGGGAATCATAATCTTCTTGCTAGATCTTCAAACCACCGATGTGAGCCTCAACTAAAAAAAGAGTACATGTTGCTTGACATATCGCGTTTCAATGTTTTGATTATTATCAAAGATATAAAGACCCTTAGCAGCCTCACCCTTTACAACAAAATTTTGGGAACAAAGAATGGTGGTGTCGCTTTTGTCGGAGTTGTGATCACGCAACTTATGCATGTAATAAGCTCAAATAAAAAAATTAAAAGGCTATATTGATATGAGGGAACAAAGAATGGTGGTGTCGCTTTTGTCGGAGTCGTGATCACGCAACTTATGCATGTAATAAGCTTAAATAAAAAATTAAAAGGCTATATTGATATGGTTACTTGGATCGATTATTGTAACATAAGCCTGTAAGTCTGAATAATGAACATGTACCCCAACGAGCTACTATAGTGGAAGACTTGATTCATATTCTACTACTGTGCTAGCAACCCTCACGGATAGTACAACTTGGTTCTCCACTCACTGATGAGCAAATATTTGAGCATATAGATTTTTTCCACGAGAATCAATACATCTTTGCTTGGACCCAGACCAATATGCCTTAGGGTTGTCCCTGAGATGATTATGCACTCCTTAAAGGGAGACCCAACCTTTAAACAAGTCATTTAAAGGGAACAACATTTTGCTTCAGACCATTTGCAAGCAATCGAGCAACAAGTCGATGAGCTTCTATAACCGAGATTCATATGCAAAGTACACCACCTCATTTGATTGACTAATGTTATCATGCTTAAGAAATTTAATAGAACTTAAAGGATGAATGATGACTACACTGATCCTGCAAAAGCTTGGCTGAAGGATAATCTCCCCTCCCTCGTGTAAATCAACCTATTGATGCCACATTAATGCATCAGATGCTTATCCCACTGAATGCATAAATATTTATATTGTAATTAGATCATATTGTTTGGGTTGAAAAATGGTGTCAGAACATACAAATGTCTAATAAATAATTTTTTCAAATATCTCATCGGGTGTACCATTGAGATATAGATCATGACATGCTGGTGAAAAGCCTATAAAAGACTGAGCACATCTCTCATATGAAAGAGTAATTCTAAGTTCTTTAGCCTCACGACATGCGCCTCAAAATTATGTGAGGCTCTTCTTAAAAAATTGAGTTTCATTATCATTGAAAATCTTTGAAGGGAGACCAAAAATAGAATCTTTATGCATTGTCTTTAGTGATAGTGGTAAGTGACTCAGCCTCCACCCATTTAGTGAAGTAGTTAACATCCAGAATTATGCACGTTCGTTGTTTGGCAGCTATCAAAAATGGTCCTGTGATATTTATCCCCTATTTGGCAAAAGACCCAGGGCTTATGAAGGACATAAGTTCCATTGATGGCAACTAATTGAGTCATACTAAAAAAGTTGAATACTCGCCTTGAAAAGACCAAAAGGCAAAGGGTTGAAAAACTCTACAATATTCTTTGAGCTCATCACACCACCTTAGAAACTCCAACCGGGGAGACATGATACAAACTAAATACAAAGACACCCTGAAGAATAACACAAAGGTAAGTGACTCAGCCTCCACCCATTTAGTGAAGTAGTTAACATCCAGAATTATGCACGTTCGTTGTTTGGCAGCAATCAAAAATGGTCCTGTGATATTTATCCCCTATTTGGCAAAAGACCCAGGGCTTATGAAGGACATAAGTTCCATTGATGGCAACTAATTGAGTCATACTAAAAAAGTTGAATACTCGCCTTGAAAAGACCAAAAGGCAAAGGGTTGAAAAACTCTACAATATTCTTTGAGCTTATCACACCGCCTTAGAAACTCCAACCGGGGAGACACGATACAAACTAAATACAAAGACGTCCTAAGGAATAACACAAGCATACATATCGTCCAAATAATATACATAACATTGTCCGTGTATCGATCCCAAGAGGAATGAACAAATTTCTAAGGTGAGAATTTCTAGCACACCAGTCTTGAATCTAGTATGAATTTACTATGGAATTAATGTTTTGAAAAGTTACTAATCACATATTTTAAAATAAAACAAGCCCAAGCTAATGAGGTGAGTATTTTACCTTATAATTTAATTTGATTTTATTTTCATAGTATTTCTATGATTCAACCACACATTTTTTTTTGGAAATTTATCCGCTCCAAAGATAAAAAAGTAAAATTAATTTATTTCGTGATTTTTTTAATTAAACCCCACACATAATTATGTTGAATTTTAAATTTACAATTTAAAAATATAGTTTTTATCAGGTATTTAAAAGATATATATTAAAGCTAGGGCTGTCAATTTGTTAACGAGCCGAACACGAACAACGGTTTGTTCGCTCGTGTTCGCCTCGAAATGGCTCGAAAAAAAATTATATAACTTTTTATATAACAATATATCACATATATTATTTTTATAATAATATATTATATATATTTATGTCTAAGTTTAAATCATAACACCTCATGTGACAATGTGGTTAATGTCTTCTTTTGTATAGATTTGATCCATGTTCGAATCCCACACTATATTTATTTTTCTCAATTTTAGTTTAACGAGTCAATTTCGAGCCGAACACGAACACAAATATTTAAATCGAGCCGAACACGAACACACTGTTCACTAGCCGATTTCGAACACGAGCTATTTCGAACGAGCCGAACAAGAGCCAAGCGTGAGCTCGCCCAAGCTCAGCCCGTTTAAAGCCCTAATTAAAACGAATGGTTGAGAATATTTGTGTCAAAACCCATTCACGATGAATATTAAAATTCATAGATTTAGATTAATAAAAATATTATAATAATAAAAAATAAATTTATTAAACGGAAATTTACATACATAACACTTAATTTAATTTATAGATAAATAAATAAATTCGACGGTCAACGTAGTTCGAGAATTCAGATCCACGGACCAGATGAGGCTGTGCAAATTCCACGTCAAATCGTCTTCCTGCTCCCCATTCTTGATGGAAGAGATTGTGATTTGGCGGGTTTTCTTCTTCCTTTATTGGCCCCATCGCTGCGCAAACTCTGCACACTCATCTGTCTCCTCATACTGAAATCCAAGCAGGAACAGTTTTCTCTGTAATGGCTGTTCATTGAGGGCGACTCAAAGGTACCATGGCTTCCCTGCTCACTGCGCGTATGCCTCTTAACCTCAACTTCAGGCGGGGAAGGACGTCAGCTTTAGCGCGAAGCACCAGCGTTGAGGAGTCTTCAAGGAACCCTATCTCCAGCGACAAGAATCAATTTCCAGGTTTTTTTTTTTATTCTATATTCCCGTACCTCGGCTATTGAATCATTACTTTAGCATCTCCAGTATTAGAGCGTTTATTCTCTATCTCTGCAAACTTATGGTCGTACATTTTTTCTAAATGATCCGGGAATAGAGCTCTTAAGTACCAATCCTAGCAAATATTCTCTAACTGATTATCATTCTGATGAGGTTCGAGTTAATCTTGTAGACTTGATCATTACTTTGAATTATAGCTGCTAAGAGGATTTTAAGTTTTTATTTCTGTTGCTCTTTGGCGACTACTATTTGTCTAACCATGCTGCAATGTACAGGCAAGTTAGAAGCAGATGTTGTGGTGATTGGAAGTGGTATTGGTGGACTATGCTGTGCTGGACTTTTAGCTAAATATGGTGAAGATGTTATTGTGTTAGAAAGTCATGATGTAGCTGGTGGTGCTGCACATTCTTTTGAAATTAAGGGCTATAAGTTTGACTCTGGTCCGTCTTTGTTCTCTGGATTTCAATCAAGAGGCACACAAGCAAATCCTCTAGCACAGGTGAGTTACTTATGGTTTGTGAACAGGGTGGTGCTTGTCACTTTAATAGATTATTCCAGGTTTGTTTCATGCAAGTATAAATGTTAGTATACACTTCTCAGAAACTTATTGTTGTAAATAAATCTAAGCTTGATATTATTGCGATTTAATCTTAGTGTTTACTACCCTTTTATAAGAGATAGTCAATTATATATTATTTTCATGACCAAAATGCACTTGATTTTATTTGCTCGGTGTTTGGGACCGGTGTCTTGCTCTACCATAAGCGGCTCAAAACTCGATCCGAATTCATATTTATTTAAAATTTACGATATTCATTTTATGAAGAAATTATGACCATATTTTATGACTTTATATCTTTTTCGGCATAATGTGCAGGCCTAACGCTTCCATAGGTACCTCCTATGCTTTTCATGGCGTGATGAACAAGCCCAGCACACTTGTATAAATGTGATAGTTACGCTGGGATGGTGCTAACATTTAGTAAATTGAGCTTGCAAAGGACTTAAAAGGGGCAATTAAAATAATTCCTTTTTACCATACCGTGCAACTTAATAGATGTTTAAGTGCACAATGAGAATACAACAAAAATACTAAATGCAATACTTATTGCTTCGAATGAAAGAGAAATAAATTGAACTTACAGGGCACTTTTTAGCTTGTCTTCCAACATAACTAGAACCTGCCTTGTACTACTCAAAACTCTTTGAACACTTAGAACCTCTCACAATTGATCGAATAAGATTGTCGGGGAAAATGAAATACGGAATACCTCTATATTGTATTTATTAACCGAAGTGACTTGCATGTGTACTATGATATAGTGATTTTGCTGTCAGTTGATATCACAAATGTGTGCTTATGATCCGGGCCTTCTGGTTGGCGATCTGACACCAAATGATACAATTAAATAATGATTCAAATTCTCTGATGGCAAACCATAGAGCACGTTTGAAGGACACGGATCACTCGGTTGGTTAAGTTGACTTCGAATTATCCTAGACGGCGAAGATGCATCTTAATTTTTTCAGGTCTCTTTAAACAATGCCACTCTTGACTCCTGATCAAAAATTATTTCATAGTGTGTCGACTACTTGCTCTGACTAAAGTAGATCAGGGTTTATGATAGTATAAGACTATGAAATCATGAGATCTTGATTGGATTTATCATCTCACAATCTTTTCTTTAAGTTAATAAAGGTAAAATTGCTCTTTAAAATTAAAACACAGTTATAATATACCAAGTTATTAGTCATTAATGGCCAATCTTAATTGAAATTTCTTTTCACTGTGAGGAATAAATAATTATAGTGGCTTGGGTTTATGGGAAATGTGAAATCAGATCATAAATCTTTTGCAACATAAAAAAATTTCAAGTAGTATTCTATTTGTATTCCAATCCGTCTTTTAAATTTTGACTCGAGTCACACTTCTCTCAGATGACATGGGCACAAATTTTTGGAGCCTATAAAATACAGTACCACTATATTTTCGACAGCGTTTATCCTGTTTCTTTTAGCCTCTTGTCTTAACTATTTACGGGGAGAGATTTGTCTCATATTCATTCATGGCATCGTTCGAAGTCTCTTTGACAACTGCCACTATTATTAGATTTCCCACTACTCTATTTTTTATTTTTAATTTTTTATTGTGCTTGTATTATTCCTCTTCAACCCTATAAGGCAATTAAACTTCAGAAGTTTTTTTGTCTCCGCAACTTAACTCTTTTAGAACTACAACCTAAAGTACAAGGGTTTGGAAAACCATTATTAGAATCTTGTATCAAAGAAACTTCAAATTTCTGTCTCTTTTTTTTTTTTGGAATGTGTTACATTTGCTTTATCTCAATTTTATCCAACTACTATAGTTTGCTTTCCTTCAATTGCAAGTATCAGATCCTTTCTTTTTATAGAAATCACATCGTCTATGACCTATATTTCCTTTGATGCAACAACGAACTCGTGGAACTAAAACTCTCTCTCAAATCCAGCAATGGCATCCGTACCTCTAGAGAAAACAATGCATCGAGTTTTGACATTCGTTCTTCTTGATTGTCTATTAGTTCCATTAGAATTAATCCGCCATTTTATCTCCAAGAATACTATTTTTGTCACTCCACCATTACCACTTTTCATAAGGCTTGCTCTTACCAGGAGGCTTGTTTTAATTCCCATTACCAGTCCCATTACCAGAAAGCTTTATAGAATGAACTTGATGCCTTAAGTCAAATTTATACTTGAGATTTAGTTGATCTACTTGCTCTAAAGTTGACTTTTGATTGTAAATGCCTTTAATTTATAAAATTAAACTTATTTATAAGAGTCTTTTGAGCATGATAAAGCACATTGTCACAATAGATAATTGTTCAAAACTTGAAGAAACCTTATGGTGACCTCCATATGTGATGCACAACTAGATTGATCAAATGCGACAACGACAATGGATATGGGTGCAATTTCATGAAAATTTGACCCAAGGCATCTTATTCGCATGAAAGGATAACTCAACCATCACCTATTTCACCAAATATTTTGTATAAAATTGACATGTCAAAATGGCCTAAGGAGCTCCGCCAATGCCTCTCAAGCTGTTCAGAAGAATGAAATTCGCCATGAGTGAGAAAAAGTTAATATTCTTAAATAGATGAAAATAATAATAATAATTACAAAAAACAAGAAAACAAAATAGTTTTGAAAAATGGGATAAAAAATATTTGTAAAATAAGATGAGGAAAAATAATAACAATAAGTGCGATAATAATATAAATTATTAAAACATTAATAAAGATGAAAAAATTTTTGGTCCCTATTTATGAAAAATTTGGCATTTTTTGCAGCAAAATTATAAGGTGCTTCATTGAGGGACCCAACTGATCCTCCCACCCTTCTCCCTCTCGATCATCTCTATCTCTCACTCTATTTTCATTTCAAATAGCTTGTCTTTTCCCCTTGGAACATGTCGTTGACATCATACAAGGTATAACATGTCGTTGATATTATACAAGGTATCCTAAACTCTAAACCCTATACAAAGCAACTTTTCTGATAGGCATGCCAACATATGAGAAAAGGGAAATTTACATACATACCACACAATTCTTATGTATTTACATATCAACACCCAAATTTTGATTTTTTTGATTTATAACAGCTTGGTGTTATATACCTATGCATGAAAATGTGTATTGCACTTTTAAACAGATACTGATGGTGGTATTTTTTATGTGATTTTATAGGTTTGAGTAGTATGCATGTAAATATGATTGTTTTGGTGTTTGATATGTAAATACATTAGAATTGTGTGCTATGCATGTATATGCTACATGGAAAAAGATACCGTACACATTTCGGCATACATTTTTGTGCTGACAACCACAATAAAAATTGGAAAGAAAGGCTTCAAAATAGCGCACACTTTCATGCAACTATTTTTGGCTTTCCATTTTTCTAAATTCATTGTTTGAAATTTCTATTTCAACTAGAGTGATTTCCCATTTTAATATTGTTGTAGGTTCTTGATGCCTTGGGTGAGAATGTTCCTTGCGCATCATATAACTCATGGATGGTTTACATACCTGAAGGCACGTTCTTATCAAGAATAGGTCCCTCAGAGTTTTATAAGGTACGACTCCAGTCCAATTATATATATTTTTTTTCAAAATTATGAATTGATATAAAAAATAAAATCATTTGATTTTACGAAGATTTACATACGTATCACTTAATTCCTATGTATTCACATATCTAGCACCTATATTTCAATTTTCACATATATACTTCCTTACCTATGCATGAAAAGGTGTATTTTACATTTTTAAAGTTACAATAGTGGTCTTTTGATGTGGCATAAAAGATTTGGGTGGTATGACGTAAAAAGTAAAGTTTAGGTGTTAGATATGTTAATACATAGGAATTAGGTGGTATGCATGTAATTGCCCCTTTATTCCGTAATGATCATTCTTTTTTCCTCATGATAAAAGAGGGATAATTATGTTCTCTTGTTATTTGTTGTAAATAGTAAGAGAATAATGGTTTATTTCATGCTCATTCTTTGGTCGTTTAGCAGACTATAATACCATTCCTCATAAATCTACTTCTGTTAGTCTAGGAATTTCTTTTTCATTCATTGCTGAAATTCTAGTTTCATAACCATTTTTTGTTCTTTTTTGCAATCTTTTATAGGATTTGGATATGTTTGTTGGTCCTGAAGCGGTTCGGGAATGGAAGAAACTTCTTGTACGTTGAGTATTTTTATTCCTTTTTTTCTTTAATATTTTCTTCCTATATATGCAGTTAAAATTATCTGTAACTCCATGGTCATGTATATATATATATATATATAATTAAATTTTGAGGTTAGAGTTCATACTTTCATTGATAAGAAAGCGATGTATAAATACACATTACAAGACCCACATAAGAAGTAAGACTTAAATTCAGAAATACATAAATATGAAAAAGAAAGAAAATAAAGAATGTAAATAATGCCTAATAATAACGACAACATTAATTATGCTAATAATTATAATACTCTCCCTCAAGTTGAAGCATAAATGTCTTCGTGCTCAATTTGGATTTTAAGTCGTCAAACAACGGTCGCGAAAGATATTTTGGTGAGAATATATGCGAATTGACCATTGGATGGAACAAATCGAATACAAATCTCCGCCAAATCAAGTTTTTTCTTAATGAAGCATCGGTCAAACTCTACATGCTTGGTGCGATCATGTTGAATCGTATTATAGGCGATGCTAATGATAGCTTTATTATCACATAACAACTGGAGAGGAGCAGAAATCAACAAATGTGATTCACGGAGCATGATGCGTAACTAGAGAGCTTCACAGATACCTAAGGACATGAAGCGAAACTCGGTTTTAGCGCTGCTCCGGGCCACAACCGACAACTTTTTTCCTTTTTCATGTGACAAGATTTTTCCATACGAATGAACAAAATCTTGTAGTTGATCGCCGATCATGGACGGACCAACCCAATCTTCATCTATATAAATAACATCAGAACTAGAGGCGTGACACGAAAAAACAGACTTGAAATCAATGTGTCTTTTAAGTAGTGAAGGATTTTGTGAACAACCTTGAGATGATGCTCATAGAGATCATACATTAATTTACTCTTAATACTTCCTGCATGACAAATGTCGAGACGAGCATGAGCGAGGTAAATGAGTTCCCCACAAGACGTTGGCAGTGAGTTTTATTCACCGGAACAACATTGGGATCATCAGCTAACTTTTGATTAAGATCGGTTGCAACAACCACTAGTTTGCATAAGAGCAGGTTATTCTCTGTCAATTGATCAAACACATATTTGCACTGAGACTGACAAATAGTTCTAGATGACCGAGCAACTTTCATGTCTAAGAAGTACCTGAGTGATCCTAAGTCTTTCATTTCAAATGAAGTAGCAGGAATATCTGCTAGGGACTCCAATGCTGATAGATCATCCCCCCGTGAGCACAATATTTTCGACATAGACACTAAGGATAACAATTTTGCCACTGGAGGAATCTTGAAAGAAGATAGTATGATCTGATGAGTTTGAGAAAAATCATGATCCATTACCATCTTTTTGAATTTACTGAACCAGACCCTTGTGAATTATTTCTATCCATAGAGGGACTTTCTCAGTATGTACACTTGTCCCTTGGGAAATAAGAGTTAAAGCCTGGAGAGAGGCACATGCACACATCTACTGTGAAATCCCTTTTTAGGAAAGCATTATTGGCATCCAACTGGAGCAAGGGCCAATCCAGATTCACAAAGAGAAAGTAAGACCCGAATAATGTTCAATTTAGTAACCGGAGCAAATGTCTCATAATCAACCTTGTATGTTTGTGAGTAGCCTTTGATGATCAAACATGCCTTGTTGCGTTCAAAGGATCCATCAAAGTTGAATTCGATGCTAAAAATTCAGCGATACCCCATTGATTTCTTACCCGAAGGAAGATCCATAATATCTCATGTATGATTCCACTAAAGTATATTCATCTCATCAATTACTGCAACTTTCTTTGAAGAGTCAACTAACGTTGCTTCAATAGTAGACGGTAAATGATGATTCATCAAGACAACAACAAACACTTTGTAGGTTGGCGATACACTGTGAAAAGAGATATATCTTTTTATGAAATAAAGAGAGCTTGCCTAAGAACTCACCTCATTTAGAGCGGGGTTAGTTTTGAGATGTTGCTCGGAATGGATTCCAAGCCCTGTAAGGAAGCAACGGGCTTCAGAGTAGGACCATAAGGACGAGTGCACTAAGTATAGACACGGAGGATGAGAGGAGATTCTAGTTGACTGTTAGGTGGTGGATCCAGGGGGACCAAATGGTTCCTTGGATATAGTGGTTGAGAAATATCCACCGGGGTTGGATAAGAAATAGCGTCCAAGAAATCAAGCTCTCGTTCACTTGAGGCAATGATATGGAAGTAGGGTACACTTTCAATGAAACTTATAGTTTATTTGTGACAGGATCAAGACATCAGTAACCTTTTGAATGGTATAATACCTAAGAAAGGCACATTTTATGAATCTCAGATTGAGCTTTCTACGATTCGGAGCAGTGTTCCGAACGAAGGCCGCACGCTCAAAAATTTGAGTTCAAGATTGATGCTTAACCGATTGGTAGGGAAACATGACATCAAGATGATTAAAGGGGTTCATATGTTATGAATTTTTGTGGGGACTCTATTGATGAGATAGGTGACAGTAAACGCGACATGATTTCAATACCTTTTCAGGACATTAGATTAAAACATATTGGAGCGAGCCATTTCAAGAATGTGTCAGTTTTTTCTCTCAGCTACATTTTGTTGGGGAGTATCTGTATATGTGTTATGATGGAGGATGTCATTAATTACAATAATTCACCTAAAATAGAGTTAAAGAATCCACGACCATTGTCGGTATGAATGACCTAGATTTACGTTTTGAATTGGGTCAACATTTAGTAATGAAAGTTTTTGAAGGTGATAACAACTTCAGATTTTTTTTTAGATATAGACTCACGTCATTTCGAGTGTGATCATCAATTAAGATAAGAAACCACAATTTATTAGTGTAATTGTGTGTACGAGAAGGTCCTCGCAAGTCACTGTGAATAAGTGAAAAAGGAGGGGGAGACGTTTAAAGGTGAGGAGAATATGAAACACGATGATGTTTAGCTAATTGACAAGTCTCACATTTGAAACTAACAAGATTTTTTTTAGTAAATATCAATAGATATAAATGTTTTAAATATTGAAAATTGGGATGTCCCAAACGATAATGTAACAACATAATATGACATTCAGTGGATTGGGAAAAATTGCAATTGTTGGGAGAAGTGCCTTCGTTCTCCGTGCCTTTCTCTTGGAAGAAATAAAACCCGACTACTCGCTTAGCAGTTTCAATTATCCTTCTCGAACGACGATTCTAAAAGACAAACATCAGGAAAAAAAAGAACAACACAATTCATGTCTTGTGTCATCTTACTAACAGATAACATGTTACATTTCAACAGAGGAACATACAACACGGATTCTATTAATTGATCATTTACCTGCAATAGAGTTATTGAAGTCATCAACAATTTTGACTGTCTTTCCCTGGTCAGGATAATATGTTGAGAAAGCTTGAGAGCATCCAACAATGTGATCTGTGACACCTTAATCAATAATTCAAGGACTGGAAAAGACAAAGAAATGAGAGCCATAAGAATGATACCTTGGCGGACATGGAAGATCGATGGATTGGAAGAGAATTGCTTGGATCCATTTAGTTTGATTAATTGCTCCATTAAACTCTTAAGAGTGTCAGATGATTCTGGATTGTTCCGAGCGGAGGTAGGTTGAATTGGAGTAGAATCAGGTGTTGTAGTGAGAACCGTAGCAATGGAAGATTTGGCTGACGATTTGTGTGTTGGTTTTCCATGGAGTTTCCAACATCTGTTTCGAGTATGGTTTGGTTTGTGACGGTAATCACAATTGGAGCTAATGACATGAGACGACATAGACGAGTGTTGAGTACTATTAGTGACCAGGACAGATGATTTGACTGAAGTGGAAATGTCAAGCATGACAAGTATCTATCTCTCTTCGCATCAAATCTTTGTGAAAACAGCACGAGCGGAAGGAAAAGGATCCCGACCAAGAATACGACCCCAGATTTCATCAAGGTCTTTGTTAAGGCCCGCCAGAAATTAAAACATATGATCTTTTTTTATAATTTTCTGAAAGAGGGAAAAGTCTGTCAGAGATTCCCACATGTAATCATAATATAAATTGCATTCCATCCATAAGGCTACAAAATCATTATAGTACCGGGTCACGATATTTGATTCCTGTTTTGCCTCGCAGATCTTTTTGAAAACATCATAAAGTTGGCTGGAATTCCCTATATTTGAGTCGGTATCTTGAACTGCAGTCCATAAGACACTGACAGAAGGAAGAAACATATATGAACGATTAATTGTAGTCTCTATAGAGTTAATCAACCATAACATGATCATGAAATTCTCCACTTTCCGTGTTTCATACGTTGGTTCAGTTTTTGGAGGTTCACGAATTATTCCAATGAGATGAGCGAATTACTCATATTTCTTGACGAACAAAGAGACGATTTGGGACCATTGGAGAAAGTTACATTCGTTCAATTTGTGGATGGTGATTAGGAAGTTCATGTGGTTTTCCGTACCTTCGGCTTGTGGAGGGATTGGGATCGATTTTGACCTTCCGGTGGACTCAAGTACACTGTCGGGAGAAGCTCAATAGTACAGAAGAATTCGCCATAGTTCCAACTGACCCAAAAGTGATGTTGAGTTGTCAAGAAAGAGAGATATCTGATCGAGGACAAAATCCGGCTGGTGGAGGGATTGGGATCGATTTTGACCTTCCGGTGGACTCAAGTACACTGTCGGGAGAAGCTCAATAGTACAGAAGAATTCGCCATAGTTCCAACTGACCCAAAAGTGATGTTGAGTTGTCAAGAAAGAGAGATATCTGATCGAGGACAAAATCATGGAGATACGGCGGCTAGAAAGGAATTCCGGCGGTTGGAAACCGGCACCAATCAGTCCAGCGGCCTGCTGGAGGGAGTTCCAGCTGGTTGGAACAGGATCCCGTCGCCTGGAACCAAACACCAATCCCGAGCGGTGCATCTGTCACAACAAAAACTCTCGACACAACTCTAGCGTTGCTTCTGTCTTGGTGATAGCCTATGACTCGACAATAGAGCGGTAGGCGGCGCTCGCACGCGCGCGCACACACATCTATATATATATATATAGATTTTAGGTCGCTTTGATCAAGCATCCGCATTGCGTTTATTAATACTATAAAAAAGCTTTAGTCATAGCATACTTTTGACTGTAGGAACCAGTTTGATTAAGCATCGGTTTTCACTTGGAAGGGCTTTCCAAATTCCTGTAGACATAGCATTGGTGCTGAAATTAATTGTCTTTCAGATATTGCGTATTTAGTGTTATCCATTATGCAGATGCAATTTAGAAAATATAGCAGATCCCGCTAGTCATCCAATAAATCTTCTATATGGGGCATAGGAAAGAGAAACTGATTGTAATTTTATTGGTTGCTTTGTTGCAATACACATCCTTTGGGAGCTGTCTTTCTTCAACCAATTTATGTAAATACTGAAGTTTAGGTGTTAGATATGTAAATACAAAGGAACTGACTGCTATGTATGTAAATCTTCCATGATTAAAATTGCTTTTTTTTAGGATGCGACGCTTCCCATGTCTGGTGCTGCAATGGCATTGCCCCCACTTTCTCTGCGAGGTGATTGGGGTGTTCTTTCCACAGCGGCGACAAGATATGCTCCTTCATTAGTGAAGTCATTAATTCAAATGGGGCCTCAAGGAGCTCTACGAGCTTCTAAGCTTTTGAGACCCTTCTCTGAGATCCTTGACTCGCTGGAGATTAAAAACTCGTTCATCCGAAATTGGGTGGATTTGCTAAGCTTTCTCCTTGCGGGGGTGAAGTCTAATGGCGTACTTTCTGCTGAAATGGTAATTTTATATTCGAGTAAAGTGTCAAAATAGCCCCAGACTATTTATATGGGGTCTACAAATACGATTGACGGCAGATTCATTTTGTGTTTATGAGATTTAATTCTAAGGGACTCTACAAATAGGATTTATCAAGTCATGTAAATCCTAATTTAATAGAGAAAATTAAAATGTAAATATTATTTTGCATGACAACTGTTAAATCTTGCTAAATACTGAAATTATTTGAGTACTTCTATAGTATTTAAGATTTGTGAGAGAAAAATTGTAAATACATTGTATTATCTGAATGGTGAGATTTAATAAATTCTGGATTCAACTAATATCGGGCTAAGATGCGTTATATCAAAATTGTAGCATTTAAAATCTGCAAAAGCTATTCGGTAGTATTTAAGCTAAATCTTTCTTATTCTTGCCTAAATAGTATAACAAGCAGCCTCTTAAACATTTGCAAGCAATCTACTTCAATTAGGAGTACTGATTTTAATCTTATTCTCATTTATGATTAATGAAAAGAATTTCATCAATTAAGATAATATTTCTCTTAGTTTCATTTTCTACTCATAAACACTAGTATGTCAGGTGAGATATGCCATTCACTCCAGGTGAAAGGAAATAGGTGAGGCTCTTGCCTCTTCGAACTCAGTTGGCAATTTAAAAAAAGCAATATAAATAAAATGTTTATGATATATATGTGTGTGTGTGTGTGTGTAAAGCTCAACATGGTCCTTCCAGTTTTTATGGGTTTTTGTCCCAAACTATTTAGTATGCTTAATTTAGTCCGTTGACTTCTCAAATATGATCCAAAATAGCTCATCCATTGGCTTATTTTGGTTTAGATTTGATGAATCATGAAATTTAATTGAACTCATTTATAATTCAGGACTAAAATGATATCATACAAATACTTTAGAGACTAAATAGTTCTTCTGTTGCATAAAAACATTCCTTCACTTATATATCAATATCCCTTCTATGAATCACTTAAATGTTCACCTTCCAAGGATTTGTTTGAGACAGCTTCTTGGTTGCTTTGTGGTTAAAAAAACAACCAACCAAATGAAGTGCCCATGTAGATGGCATTTTTTTTTTTGGACAACTTTTAACAAAATTTTATCTTAGAAAGGCTTTTTTTTGGAAAAAGTCATAATTGGAACTGTGGTCACTAAAATTACTTTTAGTATTTAAATTTTCCTTGCTTTTAATGGCAAAGCTAGAAAAGTATAAGCTACCCCAATCAAAGCCTGGAAAAGCTGCTTGTAACTATACGAGTGTCGTTGTATCCATCTTCAGAATATCAGCTATAATATAGAATTTATGGTTTGTTTTATTTTGTTTTTTTGTTGTACTTTCTAGGTTTACATGTTTGCAGAATGGTACAAAACAGGATGTTTTCTCGAGTACCCTATACATGGAAGTGGAGCAGTCGTAGCTGCGCTTGTTCATGGTATTCAGAAATTCGGCGGAAGGGTCGCACTTAATGCTCATGTTAAAAGAATTTTGGTCGAGAATGGTCGAGCTACCAGTGTTGAGCTAAACAGTGGTAGCGTAAGCATTTTGTTTTAGGGAATTTTACGTACATACCACACAATTCTTATTTATTTACATGTATAACGCCCATAGTTTGAGATTTACATTTATAACACTTTGTATCATAAGCCTATGTATAAAAAGGTTTATTTCACTTTTGTAAAGGTAGTGATGGTGGTATGTTTGATGTGATGTTAAATATTTGAGTGGTATGCAAATAAATATGAATGTTTAGGTGTTAGATATAGAAATATATAAGATTTGTGTGGCATGTATGTAAATACCCCTTTGTTTTACTATATGGGGGAATTTACATGCATGGCACCCAGTTCCCATGTATTTATATTTCTAACTCCTAAACTTTGCTTTTTTACATTTATACCTCCCAAATCTTTTATATTACAACAAAATACCATCAATTTAACTTTCAAAAATTGAAATACAACTTCTCATGATATGTACAGTAGTGGTACATTTGTAAAATTTGAAGTTTAGATGTCAGATATGTAAATACATAAGAATTGAATGGTATATATGTAAATCTTCCTTTATAATATTTTACAGAATTTGTTTGTTCATTAGTTTAACTTAGTACACGGCAAGTAAATCGTTATTACAGATTGTGAGAGCCAAAAAGGCTGTAGTCAGCAATGCTTCTATGTTGGATACTTTGAATCTGTTGCCACAGAATTCCATCGCGCCTTCTTACAGAGAAAAGATAGAGGAAACCCCACTGTGTGAATCATTTATGCATCTCCACTTGGGTTTTGATGCACAGGTGAGGGTTATAACCACTACTTTCTTTAAATTTCTCTATTTCAGTCTCTTTTTAAATATGTGAAGATATAATTCTTGCTCTACTTTATATTTAAGTTGATGATATTTGATTTCCCTGTTTTTTTAACATTTTTTATTTTAATTTACATTTTTTTTTTGGGTCATTTACATGCATACCACCCAATTCCTATGTATTTGCATACCTAACATCAAAACTTTGCTCTTTTACATTTATACCACTCAAATCTTTCCTATCGCTTTAAAAAAGTAAAATACACCTTTTTATGCATAGATAAGATGGAATATTTATAAAAATTGAAGCTTACATGTTAAATATGTAAATGTGTTATGGATGTAAATCTTCCTTTTTTTGTTTCTTTTTTGATATGCTTCATTTTGTTTGGCTGCATTTCAGTTATTTAGTAGTGGTGTAGCTGTCTTACTAAATTATGTCTTAACTTATAAATGCATTTGTGGAAGCTTCTGTGTAACGTTTTGCAGTATTTGATGGCAGCTTCCAGAGCCAAATTGTTCCAGAGGTCTTTAGTATATTGCCTTTTATCGTTAAATGGTATAAAACTAAATATTTTTCATCTTATTTGTTTTGATAAATACTCGTTGTTTGTTATTTACTGGAAATTCTAACAATTTTCACTTAATTCTTTTAAGGGTTTGATTGAATTTTATTTTCTTACATTTTAAAGTAATTTTGTAGTTGGACAATTTAAAGTAATTAATAAATTCTACTAAATTCTTAAAATATATTATTTTTAAGGGTAACTTACTTGCATGCCACATAATTCTTATATATATACACATCAATCATCTAAAGTTAGATATTTACAAATTAACACTTTGCCATAATTACATCAAAACATATGCATGAGAAACTATATTTCACTTTAGAAAAAGTTAAATAGTGGTAGTATTTTATATATGCCGTTCAAGATTTGATTGTTAAATAAGTAAATATCAAAAGTCTAGGTGTTAGATATATACATATATAAGAATTATGTTTTATGTATGTAAACCCCTCTCTATTTTTAATAGTCAGCGAAACTACGATTTGCTTTCTTTGCTTTTTCTAATTTTGAAAAATCAGAAACTATGACAGATTTTCATAAGAAATTCTTAGAATATAATACAAGTAATTATGTATTAATTTGTATACACCCCAAATGCACAGTGCACAATATGTTCATTGAACTTTATTTATATGCCTCAATCCGATATCATTGAGATTATATTAAATAATTATTTTTAATTGTCTTTATGATTTTTTTTCTTAAATAAGACTCTACGGCCTATTATTTTTAGGGGCATTTGCTTACATACCACATAATTCTTATATATTTACATATCTAACGCCTAGACTTTCATATTTATATGTATAGCACTGAAGTCCTTAACATCAACTAAAAAGTGCCACTATTACTGACCTTTAAAATGTGGAATACATTTTTTCATGCATTGTTTTATAACACTAAAGTGACATAAATGTATGTCAAACTTTAGGTGTTAGATATGTAAACAAGTGGATCTTCTTCTTTGTTCTTCTCTGCAATCTATCTTCTACAGTCAAGAAAAATACAAATGGATGATTATGCAATTCATTGGCATATCTAACACCTAAAGTTTGATATTTACCTTTATAATATTTTGGTGTTATAAACTTATGTATAGAAAGGTGTATTTTTAAAATGTTAGTAATAGTGAAATTTTTGATGTGATATTAAAGATTTGAGTGATATTAAAGATTTGAGTGGGTGATATTAAAGATTTGAGTGGTATGCATGTAAATATTAAAGTTTAGGTGTTAAATATGTAAATATACTAGAATTGTGCGGTATGTATGTAAATTACCCAATCCTTTTTTGTTTGTTACATGTGGTAAGCTGGACAAGGAAAGGCTGATGAGCTAGTGATTGTTTGGGATCATATCCGTTTTTTATTTTGGTTTTTACTTTTTCTTTTATTTTAAAAATATGTTTGTTTAGTGTATTTTTAATGCTTTTATTTTTTATTTTCAATTATAAATTCACTTAGCTTTAGAACACTCAATATACCTACAAATTATTTTGAGTGGTTTTAAAAATATATAAATATGTTATAATATATCAAGCATGTTTATTTTCAATTAAAATCATATATGAAACAAAATAAAAAAAATAATAATAAAACAAGAATAAAAAGTGATCCCTAAGGAACTTTAAATAGAGATGAGAAACATAAGATAAATCAGATAAAAAAACAAGAAAAACTAATCTCAAAGCAATTTCAGCAGCTTTAAAATTCATTATCATAAAATTTGTTGAACTCTTTTTTTTTTTTTCCGGCGGCATTTACGTGCATACCAGCCAATTCATATCTATGTACATATCTTACACCTAAACCTCTCTTTTAACATTTATACCACTTAAATCTTTCATATCACATAAAAAATACTACCATTTAACTTTTGAAAAGTGAAATGCACCTTTTCATGCACAAGGAAGGTGGCATGTATGTAAAAATAAAAGTTTAGGTGTTAGGTATGTAAATACAAAAGACTTGATTGGTAAGTATGTAAATCTTCCAATTTTTTAAGGACATTTACATGCATACCACCCAATCGATGTGTATTTACGTAACACCTATATTTCTCCTTTTAACATTTAAATCATCCACTTAAAATTTTCATATCACATAAAAATACCACCATTTTAACTTTTGGAAAGTGAAATACATTTTTCTATGCATAGATAAGATGTTATACATGTAAAAATTGAAGTTAATGTGTTAGATATGTAAATACACATGAATTGAGTGGAATGTATGTAAATCTTCCATTTTTTTTTCTTTCTAGTAAGTATTAAACGACTATACTCCGACAGATAGCTTAACATGTTTCCACTGCTCTTTCGTTTGCAATTCAAATGCAAAATCATTGTTTTTCATGCGATATTGTTATAATAATAGATTGCTTTTAGAATCATATCGGCAAAAAATGTTTCATTTTGCAAATTTACAGGCTGTTCCTGAGAATCTGGGCATTCATCACATAGTCGTAAACGATTGGAGCCAAGGTGTTGATGCTGAACAGAATGTGGTGTTAATTTCGATCCCTAGCATGCTCGGAAAAGAGCTAGCGCCCTCCGGAAAGCATTTACTGCACGCTTATACTCCGGGGACTGAGCCTTACAACTTGTGGGAAGGACTCGACCGCCGGAGCGCCGAGTATAAAAGGCTCAAAGCAGAGCGATCAGAGGTACATTAAGCCTTGTATGCTTTTTTATGGTATTTACATGCTTACCACCCAATTTCTATGTATTTGCATATCTAACACCTAAACTTCACTTTTTTACATTTATGCCACAAACCTTTTGTATCACGTTGAAAAAACCACTTTTTTAACTTCAAAAAACGTTCAGCGTACTTTTTTATACTTAGGAAAGGAGGTATTTATGTCAAAATTGAAGTTTAGGTTTTAGATATGTAAATACAAAAGATTTTCTTGTGTTTTAAGCCGTTAGTTCCTCTTCTTCTTCTTTTTCATCCAGCTTTGTTTTCTGCACGGAAGTACTCAAATTTCAAATTTCAATTTGCTTTGTTGAGACATTAGAAAATTATTAGAAGAATATGAGCAACTCATTATCCTAAATGATTTTGTGTTAGCCTACTTAGCTGCCGTTTATTTTTTTATAATGTCAACCCAATACTTGCTCTAGTGGTACATGTTATAGCAATGAATAATGATTAGGTGCATATTTATGACTCTAAATTGGAAGATTTACATACATACTACTCATTTCCTATGTATTTACATATTTAACATCTAAATTTCAATTTTTGCATACATACCACCTTACCGATGCATGGAAAGACGTATTTCATTTTCTTAAAAGTTAAAATGGTGATATTTTTCACATATTATGAAAGATTTGGGTGTTATAAATGTAAAAAACAAACTCTAGGTGTTCGATATGTAAATACATAGGAATTGGGTGTTATGTATGTAAATGCCTCTTATAAGTTTTGTCAATTTGGAAGGCTTCTTTCTTGTAGTGCTTTTAGTGGGGAAAATATGTTGTTGGTTATAGTTTTTGTGTCTATCATTTTGTTAATCACTAAAAGTAATTTGTTGCCCTTTGATATTGATTTTAACTAGTGGTGAAACTAGGGAGAGGCTGCTGTTCTTTATGTTCGAGAAAAATTATATATAGTTACGTTTAATTTGAAAATTTTACCCGTAAGCATCTTTCAATGACATATATTATAGAAAATTGGGGCATTTACATACGTAGCACACAATTCTTATGTATTTACATATCTCACAGCTAATTTTTTATATTTTCACACATAACACTCAAATCCTTAACATCGCATAAAATTTAACAGAATTATCACGTCTTACAAGTACAGATTTTAAAGTATAAGTTTAAAACACCGAAGTTTAGGTGTGACATATGTAAATACATCACAATTGCGTGCTAGGTATGTAAATTCCCCAACTCAAGTTAAAGAAGACAAAGAGGGCGTATTATATTACCATAGTTGACATCTCATTCCGGTTGAGATTAGCTACTTTCCTATATAAAATTGCTATCTATTATTGATCTTTGCAGTCCAAAACTCACAATAGTACTTGCTATATATTAGATAATGATATGAGTATTTGAAGGGCATTTATCAAAAAATGTCAGAGCAAAAAGAAAGAATGAGGCATTTACACATCTAACACCTTAATATTCATATTTACATGTAAAGAATTGATTGCTTTTGAAAAATCTTGCCCATTTCATTAACACTTGGGCTTATATAGAGCTTTACAACATTTACAAATATATCCCTAGACTTCTTCTATTTATTGACAAAGTCCTATTTATTGGATACAAATCCCAACACTCTCCCTCAAGATGCGCAAAACCTAGAAAAATCTAATGAGCCAAGTCATTTGGTGAGGCAGTGAGCCACTTGCTCATTAGTGGCTACATGACTTAGCTCCAGTAGACCGTTATTCAACTTTTCCTTGATGAAAAACTTATCAATCTCCACATGTTTGGTTCTATCATGTTGCATTGAGTTGTTGGCGATGTTGATCGTTGACTTGTTGTTGCAACACAACTTCATTTTAGCTCCTTGGTCCGCCTTGAGCTCTACAGACAAGGCTCTCAACCACATTATCTCAACAACTCCTAAGGTCATGGCCCTATACCCTGCCTCTGCTTTTGTCCTCGTTACTACTGATTGTTTCTTGTTCTTTCGAGGACCAAGCTGCCTTTTACAAACATGCAATATCCAAATGTGGACTTCCTGTCATCCATACAACTCGCCCAATCAAAGTCACAATAACCCTTAATGCTTACATGTTCATTATTCTTGAAGATCAACCCTTTCCCTAATGCACTCTTCAGGTATCTCAGAATCTGATATATTGCATCCATATAACCCTTCCTCGGATCATGCATGTAGCGACTCGTCACATTTATTGTAAATGATATGTCGAAACGAGTGTGAATCAGATAGATAAGACGACCTTTCAACCTCTTGTACCTCTTGCGATGAACTGGCACTCCTGCTTCTGCGCTCAACTTTTCCTTCTCATCAATTTGTGAAACTATAGGCTTACATTCCAAAATGCTTGTCTCTTTGAGCAAGTCTAACACATACTT
>NW_018165146.1:61199-73968 GCF_001263595.1 Phalaenopsis equestris | reverse complement strand
TTTTGACAAATTTGGATGTATTCAAGGTGTTTGAAATGGGTTTTGATCAATTTTGGGTATTTTGGCAAAATTTGGGAATATTAGCCAAATTTGGGTCCCAAGGGCAGTTAGGTAATTTGGAGGTGCCTAGGGGCAAAAGACCAAGTTAAGCATTCCACATAGAATTAGATAAATGTCTATTCTAAATGAACCATGGATTAATGTATTGTGAAGATGTGGTGTATCTTAGTTCCAAGTCAACACCCCGGGTCAACCCTAAAGCCAAGTAATCCTGTAGGGATTCTTCTTAAATTCTCTTATAATGATCTTACCTACTAAATGCTAGAGGTTGAGATCAATATGTGGAATTTCAAGTTGGAATAAAAAAAAAGTTTTGAATTTCTAATAGTGGGGTACCTCTTCTAGTTTTCTAAGACTAGTCAATAGGAAAGTCCTATGGCTAGACCTAGGCTACTAAAGAAATTTCTAGACCTCAACCAAAAGTGAGGTCAACACT
Source organism: Phalaenopsis equestris (assembly GCF_001263595.1). Lineage (NCBI taxonomy): Eukaryota > Viridiplantae > Streptophyta > Magnoliopsida > Asparagales > Orchidaceae > Phalaenopsis > Phalaenopsis equestris. Next base: position 73,472 of record NW_018165146.1, on the reverse strand, counting down.
TGGTCCATGCTTTGAGCCCAATTTTGATCCAAGTCAAACCCACAATTTTTGCCCTATGACTTAATTCCACAAAATTAAACCCCATAACCAACTCAATTTGCCCCAATTTGAATCCTAAACTCTTCATAAAAATCCTACAGATCTAAATTGGCCTTCAATTTGGCTTGGTGAAGCCTTAATTTCATTCAATTTTAACCTAAGTCAAAAATTTCCCAAATTATTCCCAAATTGTCTATGTCCCTATATTCCACAAAATTGATTGCCCCAACCCCAAAATTGACAATCAATTTATGTTGAAAACTCTTCATGATGTTAATATAGACCATTTTTAACAATAAATTTAGACTTACCCCAATCTAGAACCATGTATAGCCCAACATACCAAAATTGACCAAAATTCCAAAATCCTTCAAGTTGAACCCCAATTGAACTCAAAGTCATTTCAATCCTTCACCAAAAAACTTCATTGCAATGTTCTACATAATGTTGATCAATCAGTTGAGCTCAATGTAATACCTAAACCCAACTTCTAACAATTTTGACCCAAATTGAACCCATACCAAAATTGGCTTAGCCATGTCTAAGCCACCAAATTAATGACACCATAGCCACCAAGTACACCCTATGAATCAGGCTAAACCCTCTCAAACAACCAAGTAAGCTATGCACCAATGGGTCCCTAAATTAAGGGATCTTAGCTCATTTTTGGGCCTTAACCAAATATCTCCTTCATCATAACTTGACCATTGGGAGTAAATTATAATTAAACCTCTAGCTAACTCACCTGACCTTTTAGCCACCTCCCGTAGCCCTGCCGGTCAGCCTAATGGCCAGGAAACCCCAAAAATGAGAGCCCCAAGGCCAAACCAAACCCATTTCAACCATAGAGAACATCTCATCCCAGTTGCTCTTGAGGGCTCCTCATCCCTCCTTCTAAGCACCATTTCACACGTAAGGCTAGGCTCTGAGCTCTCCTCTACGGCCATGGCTATAAAACCTCACCTTTTTGGCCAACCTAAGGGTCCTGAAATTTTCTCAAAAAGACCCTTCCAAATTTCTCCCATAGCCTCTTTGAGACCTCCTCAGTGCAACTCAACCGCCTCCTTGCCCTCATTTCCTTTGCCAGAGCTCAATTTTCTAGTTCAAATCCTTGCCAGAGACAGGACATTCTCCACCACACCTCCACAATGCACCAAATCTCAGTTAAACTCACCCACACCTTCACCACAGTGAGAGGAGAAGAAGCCCCATCAAAGACCCCTAACAGAGAGCCTCTACACTAGAATTTAATCAACACCCAAATTTGGCTTGGGTATAGACCTTCACCATGAGCAGAGGCCCAATCCCTAGCCTTCCTGGACCTCCACAAACGTGCTGACCACCTCTGATTGAAACTTCCTTTCTCAGAGCACAGATATTGAACTTCCCCTCTTCCCGAGCCTATTTTGATTCTCCATGTGATTACAATTATTTTAAATGCATTTTTACTATATGGATATGTTCATCTCACCTAGATGAGTTTATAAGATCAAACCTGAGGTCATTTGGTTGTGAAATGAGGGAGATCTTAAGGTTTTAGGGTTAATTGTTACGGGCTCACACTAGTTGGGGATGAAGACGTGGAGTAGTTGGATAGCGCGTGTATCAAATGGATGAGTGAGATGAAGCCGGACAGCGCTTCGATTCATAAAGCACGGGCGGAGTCAGTAACTACATGGATGGCAGCGTCCAACCAGAGCGTGCCACGTAGAGCTTCATAGCTGTCGTAGGTTGACACGACGCCACGTGTTTAAGTAGGAAAATAAAATTTAAATAATTCAGAAAATGATGCTTAACTTCAAAAATCCTTATGTTGGTGTAAAAAAATCACAAAAATAAAAGAAAAATATCCTAGTGCTTAGAGAACAGAGGGGAACAATACATTTCCAAACTTCTTCCAATTCCATTGCTTCAAAGATTTAGCTACAATTTTCTGAGGGTGCCACAGATTGATAAGGGAGTCATGGTGGCTAGTTCCACGCAAATTTTCTTTAATAAGATTAGGAAACCTGAATGATCCGCCCAAATATTTTGAAATTTAAAGGAAGGCTTGCCAGAAAAAGGGCTACCAGTAATGGTGACCTAGAGTTTTCTGTGATTAGATCCAACTAAGCTTAGGTGGGATACAAAAGTGTGTAAGTAGGTCTAGAACCAGAGATCATTAACTCAAAATCTGTGCAATCTCTCCCAGCTTTTACCCCTTCTCCAAGTGAATGGTGGACCTTGAAAGCCAAAATCAAACAGGCTAGCTGTGTGAACATTTTCACAAAATTTAGATAGCCTGTTGAAATTGGGAGATCTTCCACCTCTTTTTTTAGAGATATCAGCAATGCTGTTAAAATCTCCCCCCACCAGCCAGGGGAGGAAATAGACCGACTGATGTCAATTTGGCCATTCCATAGGTCAGCTCTTTCAGGTTTGGTGCTCCCAACAGAGACAATAGAAGCAAAACCTCTCTTTCCAGCAATATCAAATTAGAAATGGACATATTGAGGGTCATTAATGAGAACAATTCAAGAAATTTCTTTTCTGCAAAGCAGCCAAATTTTGTTGTTGATATTGGAAAAATGGAAAAAACTAGCAAAGAAAGAATTTTTTATGGATATTTATGAACCATAGGTTCATGGAGGGAAAAAAACCAAATTTTATGTTTCCTTTTTAGATGTAGTAGCCTTTTTGAAGAGAGGGGTGAGCCACACCCCTTATGTTCCAACATAGGAACTTAATTATGACGAGAGGATTTTGTTTCCCCTCTAGTAAGCCTGGTGAGGGAATTTCTTCTAGAAGAGTAAAAACTTCCTACTTCAAGGACTAAATCATCTCCATGTGGTCAATATTGACATTCTTTTTCTTCTTTCTAGTTTTCTGCAGCTGCCATCCCTCTTTTAATTCAACTTGTATATTCATCATAGAAGTTACTGTCAGGGGGTTCATTAGCGGAAAAATGTGAAGAGGATCAGAAGGGGCTCTGACCAATTAGGGGAGAGCAGACTTTTGTTCAATAACCTCTACCTCAAATAAAATCTTTTTTGTATCAAGTAGAGAAGGTGAAAGATCCTCCCTAAGAGGATGACCATCAAGATGAACAATGGGAGAGGTGTCTGCCTGTACTATAGGATTCAAAGTTGATTGTTGTTTAGGAGGTAATTCTAATGGATCGACAAAAGGAGTAGGAGCCTCCATCAAGTGTTCAAGACCAGCTGCCAGGGGGTTGAGAGATGTTTTACTAGAAGAAGTAGCCTCCATTCTTCTTACTGGTTCAAAGACAGTTGGCTGGGGAACTAAAACTGTAGCACTAGAAGGAGGAGCCTCCAATATGGGTTCTGGAGCAGCATCCACAGACGAGGTACCTTTCTGTTTTGACTTCATATTGGGATGTAATCTATAGAACCTAGCATTAGTATTGCCAAACATCTTTCAGTGAGTACAGTAATAAGGTCTTTGCTCCAAAACATTTATCTGCCAATATCCATTGTGGGTTGTGCCCAACCAAATTTCACCAACCTTAGGTAAAGTGATGTCTCTCTCTACCAGTATCCTCGTAGCTGATGGTTTAGATAGAATATAAGTTGGGTTATCTACTTTTAATGGTATTCCCAAAGCAGTACCAATGGTGAACATCACTTGATGATGAAAAAAGTGGAGTTTGAGCCCATGTAAATTAAACTAAATTGGCTCAATGGGTGGTTCCTAGCTTGGACCGAATTCAGGAGACCATTTTAAGATTTTCATTGCCATTCCCTAAATATAGAGAACCTGCTTGGAGAAGAGTCTAGCATAATCCTCTACCCTTGAAAGATGTGTAAACATATGCCTCCCATCTACCAAACCAACCTTCTAATCACTAAATAGCTTTAAATCTTCAAAGTACTCCTCACAACCTCCATCTTACGGTGCCCAAATTGAAATATCCTAATGAGAGAGAACTTGAAGTAAAAAGAGACTGAAGAAATATCAGAATCTGAAAAGATAGCAACTGGTTTACCGGACTTCCTACAAAGTTGTTCGATGAAAGGACATTCACTACCACCAACCCTTTGGTGAAAGGAGCTAGGGAAAAACATGTGTTCAACATCATTTTGGAATCTAGAGCTTTTCCCCACAACATCAGCAAAGGTGGCCTTAGCCCACTCGATGTTGGTGTCAGTATCTATTGGATTAGCCATGTAGGGAGGCCCACTGACCAGCAGTGTCCACTACCCAACCCAAAATAGAGAATCATAAATGGAGCTTCGGAAATAGTAAAGAGTGTAGGAATACTTTCAGGAAGGTCAAGTATAGATCTGAACTCCCTCCTCAGCAAAATTACCTAGCAAGAAGTTATGCCCAATAAGGAATAAAGCCTAACAGCACTCATGGTCGTAGAAACCCTAGCAGAGCTCCAGCCGCCACTCCCATGGTCATATGTATATATATATAGTTTTGCATTGCTTGGGGCTTTCCCGAGCACCAGTTTTTAAAATTTTGGCTATTGTTCCAATGCTTGCTGAGCTTGGTGGGCTGTTAGTGTGGTTCTCTTGGTATTACCTTGATTCTCGTTGGTTTGTTTGTTGGTGGTGCTTACTTTTCCTTGGGTTAGATTCTTCCTCCCCAATTACTATTACATCGATTTGACAGATCAATGGATTATCTTTTTAATGTTGAAATCAATACCCGATGGACTACTGCTGCATATGTAGGTGTAGTTGGCAGTGAGAATGGTATACCTAAGTCATTTGAGCACCTCGTGTTTCCACAGGCCCTTCATGATGTTGCCGCGGGAAAGTGGGTTTGACCCTAAGTTAACTCGTTAGGGCTAAATGATGGTGTGCCAGCCATTCTATTTTCCACGAAGGAAATTAAATCCCTCAATGAGTCTATTAAGTTTACTCAAATTGGAAAATTTCAATATGGATATCTAGGATGGATTATGTATAGAAATAATGTGAAGATCTTAAGCTCAATGGTGCCTGAAAATTGGCCTTAATATATGGTAGACATTTGTTAATCAAACTATCTACTGAGGAGGATTATGCAAGAGTGTTTGCTAAACAGTCTCTACTGATTGCTGGGACTCCTATGAAGCTGGTGAAGTGGATTCCTAGGTTTTATCCTAATAAAGAGCCTCCAATTGTCCCTATGTGGTTTAAATTACCTAATTTTCCAATTCAATATTATAACCAAAATGTTCTTTTTAACATCAGTCAAGTTCTTAGGGATCCTTTGAAGGTAGATGCTCTAACTTATAATTTGGCTAGTTCTGCAGGGGCTAGAGTTCTACTTGAAAGAGCCATAACACTTCCAGATGTTGAAAGGGTCTTAATTGGATCTGAAGAGGAAGGTTTCTTGTAGAGCAATGTGGTAGAGCAAAGTCCTATTTATTGTCCTCATTATAGAATGTTGACCTCACTTTTGGTTGAGGTTTAGTTTTTCCTCTTTAGTAGCCTAAAGTGTAGCTGGAGGACTTTCCTGTTGACTATTCCTAGAAAACTAGAAAATGAACCATCACCATTAGAAATTCCACCCTCTTCATTGCTCAACTTGAAGCTCTACATATTGGTCCTAACCTCTAGCACTTAGTAAGTGGGGTCAATATGGGGGAGCTTGAGGAGAGTTCCCATAGAACTATTTGACCTTAGGGTTGACCCTAAAACTAAGGCACTCACTTTCACTCACTTTGACTCACTCTAACTCACAATCACTCACAACCATAAACCCAAATTTTGTTGACTTTGATCCCTTGATCTTTTAGAAGACTCATTTAGATGGTCTTTTAAACCCACTAGCCCAAAGCTAGGGTTTAGCTAAGACCAGTACATGGAGGACCCAAATAGGGATTCCATTGGTCCATGGCTCATATACGGTGGTTGGTACCCCAATTCTACAAAAATATCAAACTTTGCCTTTTGACCCCAAAATCCACCCAAATTACCTAAATGCCCTTGAAACCCTAAATTTGGTCAAAATCCTCAAATTCACCCCAAAATAGCTAAAGTTGTTTAAAAATCATTTAAAACCCTTTGAAGATACCCAAATTACCTAAAACCACCCAAAAATTCCAAATTGACCAAAATACCCCCAAATGGCTAAAATTACAAAAATACCCTTGGCACCCCAAACTTTCCCAAAACCTCCTATATCACTTTAAATGTTTCCAAAACCAATTTGGACCATCCAATTAAATCCAATTTGTCTAATTTGACCATTTTGGCCAAAACCCCCAATTTGCCTTCAAAGGCCTAATTTCCCCAAATTTACTTCAAATGTCCATCAGTTTGAACCCAATTTTCTTCAATTTTATTTTTAAACTCAAATTAACCATTTAAATGACCAATATAAACCAAATACAAGCTTACTTGGTCCATGCTTTGAGCCCAATTTTGACCTAAGTCAAACCCACAATTTTTTCCCTATGACTTAATTCCACAAAATTGAACCCCATAACCAACTCAATTTGCCCCAATTTGAATCCTAAACTCTTTATAACAATCCTATAGATCTAAATTGGCCTTCAATTTGGCTTGGTGAAGCCTTAATTGCATTCAATTTTAACCTAAATCAAAAATTTCCTAAATTATTCCCAAATTGTCTATGTCCCTATATTCCAAAAAATTGATTACCCCAACCCCAAAATTGACACTCAATTTATGTTAAAAACTCTTCATGATGTTAATATAGACCATTTTTAACAATCAATTTAGACTTAACCCAATCTAGAACGATGTATAGCCCAACATACCCAAATTAACCAAAATTCCAAAATCCTTCAAGTTGAACCCCCAATTGAACTCAAAGTCATTTCAATCCTTCACCAAAAAACTTCATTGCAATGTTCTACTTAATGTTGATCAATCAATTAAGCTCAATGTCATAGCTAGCCTAACCTAAACCCAACTTCTAACAATTTTGACCCAAATTGAACCCATACCAAAATTGGCTTAGCCATGTCTAAGCCACCAAATTAATGACACCATAGCCACCAAGTACACCCTATGAATCAGGCTAAACCCTCTCAAACAACCAAGTAAGCTATGCACCAATGGGTCCCTAAATTAAGCATTTTTGGGCCTTAACCAAATATCTCATTCATCATAACTTGACCATTGGGAGTAAATTATAATTAAACCTCTAGCTAACTCACCTGACCTCTTAGCCACCTCCCCTAGCCCTGCCGGTCAGCCTAGTGGCCAGGAAACCCCAAAAACGAAAGCCCCAAGGCCAAAGCAAACCCAATTTCAACCATAGAGAACATCTCATCCCAGTTGCTCTTGAGGGCTCCTCATCCCTCCTTCTAAGCACCATTTCACACGTAAGGCTAGGCTCTGAGCTCTCCTCTACGGCCATGGCTATAAAACCTCACCTTTTTGGCCAACCTAAGGGTCCTGAAATTTTCTCAAAAAGACCCTTCCAAATTTCTCCCATAGCCTCTTTGAGACCTCCTCAGTGCAACTCAACCGCCTCCTTGCCCTCATTTCCTTTGCCAGAGCTCAATTTTCTAGTTCAAATCCTTGCCAGAGACAGGACATTCTCCACCACACCTCCACAATGCACCAAATCTCAATTAAACTCACCCACACCTTCACCACAGTGAGAGGAGAAGAAGCCCCATCAAAGACCCCTAACAGAGAGCCTCTACACTAGAATTTGATCAACACTCAAATTTGGCTTGGGTATAGACCTTCACCATGACCAGAGGCCCAGTCCCTAGCCTTCCTGGACCTCCACAAACGTGCTGACCACCTCTGATTGAAACTTCCTTTCTCAGAGCACAGATATTGAACTTCCCATCCTCCCGAGCCTATTTTGATTCTCCATGTGATTACAATTAGTTTAATGGCATTTTTACTATATGGATATGTTCATCTCACCTAGATGAGTCTATAGGATCAAACCTGAGGTTATTTGGTTGTGAAATGAGGGAGATCTTAAGGTTTTAGGGTTAATTGTTACGGGCTCACACTAGTTGGGGATGAAGACGTGGAGTAGTTGGATAGCGCGTGTATCAAATGGATGAGTGAGATGAAGCCGGACAGCGCTTCGATTCATAAAGCACAGGCGGAGTCAGTAACTACGTGGATGGCAGCGTCCAACCAGAGCGTGCCACGTAGAGCTTCAGAGCTGCCGTAGGTTGACACGACGCCATGTGTTTAAGTAAGAAAACATAATTTAAATAATTCAGAAAATGATGCTTAACTTCAAAAATCCTTATCTTGGTGTAAAAAAATCACAAAAATAAAAGAAAAATATCCTAGTGCTCAGAGAACAGAGGGGAACAATGTGGAAGTGGAACAATGTGGAAGGGGAACAATGTGGAAGTGGTTTGAAGTTTATTTGATGTATATTTTATTTTTAATTAATTAAATATTGTTGTAAGTGTTTTGATTCTCCATGCATTCTAGTATTTCACCATGGCTTAATATTTTGGCATGTTTTTGCCTTTGTCATGGGGAATATTCCCGAATTTTTCCAAAGTCAGAGAAAACCCCTAGATAGATATCCATATTTTTCATATTTATGTTTATTATTTGCATAGATTAATCATAATAAAAAGCATTTTGCTTAGAAAAATCCAAAAAAGTTTTGGTAAGTTCAATGTGACGAGAGAGCTGTAGGAAAAAATTTTCAAGAGCTAACTCATTAAGAACACAGCTAGTTTTCATAAAACTCTAAGATAAAAAAGAAAATTAATTTTGGAAAAATAAGCATCTGAATGACTTGAGTTTGATTCTCCACTGTAATTTAAATTTCAGGGGACTGCCCATAAAATTTCAAAACATTTGAAGTTCATTTGGGAACCTAATTTGATTTTCTAAGTTAAATGATATTTTTGAGAGTGAAATATTTTTTAATAATCAAAACATAACTTAAAAAAATTATAAAATTATTTTTGGGAACTCTATGTGATTAGAGGGATTTTCTTAAAATATATTTTCAATTAAAATGTAAATTTCATTTTTTTAAGCATATTTTCAATATTCAAAAAATAAAAATTAACAAAAATCATAAAATTAATAAAATTCTTAGAAATTTTCTAAATTGTCTCTGAAGCCCTTAGGAACAACTAACAAATTTTTCATAATTTTCTAAGTAAACATATTGAATTTTAAAGCCTAAAATAAATTTTAAAGGCTAAAAAAGGATTTCCCTTAATTTCTCACTAAAATAATTCTAGTAATTCAAAGAAAAATCATAAAAATATAACATTTATTTTTTCTAGGTTTTTTGTCCTTAGAGAGATTTAATAAAAATGAAAAACTTAATTTTCCACATTTGAAATATTTTATAATTAATTAACACTCCAGAACGCAAAATAATTCTAATAATTCAAATGAAACACAAAAAATCATGAAATTTTGTTTGAGTGGTTCCCTAGTCTAAGTTATCTTCAGTAAAAATTTCAAGTGATTAGGCTTTTCTTTGGTAAAGTTATTAAATTTTCTTTGAAAAATCCTATTTTTTGCATGGGAATAATTAAATAAATTAAATTAAATTTTAAAATATCACATTTTCTCCTCTAATGTCTTAATTGACTCATGAGTGAAGTGGGATAAAAATTCCAAAATCATTTGAATTAAATTTGATGAATTACGATGTGATAGAGCCTTAGGGGAAAATATGCAATTTAGGAAATTTAGCCCTAATTAACATTTAGGCTTAATTCAAGAAAGAGAAATGGGCAAACTTTGATCTTAATTAACATATTCAGATGATTGAAACATAAAGAATTAGTTGATAGAAACCAATTTCACTTTTCTTAATAAAAGGATAAATTTGCAATTTCCTAATTTTCCTAAATTATTAAAATTTGGAAGTCTAGTAAATTAGATGATCCTATACTTAGGGGTATGGTTTTTGATGTTGATAACTCACTAATTTAATACCCCTATTCAGTGTTCAAATGACACTCAAATGTTTTGACTATGAATTACTCTCACTTAAAATTCAATTTCTTACAAAAAATCATTAATGTACCCACCAAGGTAAATTTTGATAGATGAGGATTAGAAAAGTGAATGTAACTAGAAATTGAATACCTTCAAAAAACTACAAGTCCAAGTTAAAGCTAAAGTTGACGAAGTGTCTTAATGGCATTAACTTGCCCCTTTGCCCCTTTTAAGGGCTTGCCCCTTTTAAGGGCTTTCACCCACATAATTCTAAAATTAAATGACAAATGATAATCACCCTACTCTTAGGGATAATTGAAACACCGATGTTCTCTGAACACTAGAGGTATTTCCAGGATGAATCATTAAGCCACATAATAAGTTTAATTGAGCTCGAGACTCTTCATCAGGTGGTGAGAGGGAAGCATGGACCTACTTCTTCCTCCCAACTTTTTAGATAACTCGGAGGTCAGCTAAACTTAGTATGTCTTGCTTAATGAAATCATCCTCAAATGAATTAATAAGGGTACACCAAGACATAATTTAGGATTGGTAGATCCCCAGAACATTATCTTCCTGCTCTACATAACATGCTTTTGATATATAAATCCTCTCACATGCATTTTGAGTTTCAGTTCAAGATGACGGAAAGGCCATCCAAGTATGATTTATTGTAATTTATTTAACCTGCATTTCTAGTTTCCCTTACTTTACTTCTTAGTACGTTACTGTACTTACTCACCTGCTTCTATGAATAAAAACACAAGCTTGCATGTTAAACAATGATGTCACCCTGCATGAAAACTAAAACAAAAAAACAAAACCAAAACCAAAACAAAAACAAAAACCAACCAAGAAAAAATTCACTGCCACAACATTAAAAATATAAGACAGACTATGACTTTATATATGCAATAAAATATAATATAATTATGGACGTATTAAACATTCAATAATTGTAAAGTCACACTTATCAACACAAGTATATGTATCGCTCAAGTAATATAAGGCTCTAATGGAGTCCTAGATATCGATCTCATAGGGAGTAGTTTAGAATTATGGACTAAGACCTTAGAAAAGCAATACTTTAATCACAACAACGACGTTCAATTTGTTATCTGTCACTAATAGGCAATTGAAATAAATAGATAATTTTAACAACTAATAAATAACTAATGATATAATGTAGGGTTTAATTGTGATATTCAATATATAAGAAAACATCCTTCTCCTTGTCAAGAAATTATAGTGAATAGATAAAATGAATTAGTTTAATTTATATTGTGCCAAATAAGAGCATACCTATTCTTTACCCTTTGGTCCAGGCATAGAGAACATTAACTAATCCTATGCTTGTTTACTGCATCTGCGGTTAGGCTGGGAGGATACCGGCTCTCACTTCGGAACTCCCACGTTCCCCTCACCTGAGGGCTAACATCTACACTTCAGCACCCAAACGATAGGACCGAATTAAGGATTTTAGTCTGTCACTCTAAAATCTCCAATTCTACGCCCGATAATAATATTTTCTTATTTATTTACACCAAACTTCCAAGGGCTTTGACCTCCCTAAATGTTGGATGTAATCTTCCTGAATCTTGAATGTAATCTTCACTTTAGTTGGAAAACTCAACATATTTTAACAAATCAATTGTCCATATTGAAAGTAAATTAAGATCGAAGTGAAAAGATCATCACAATTTCTTAAACATTTTCATGGCTTCGCCAATTCAAATCACCATTTCACAAATCTTGAGATAAGGAGAAAGTTCGAGAAAACTACTCAGAACTCATGGGGAAAACACAACAGAACTCGGAATTCATATATAAAATTAAAGTCACGTAAACTACAACAAGTAAATAACTTATCTCTAAATTCTCCCCAAGAACACTCCTCGAAGTTCCTTTGAATCTCTTCCTTTTTTTACAACACACATAATCCTCTTCGAAGTAGCAAGGAGGAAGAAATCTCTCACTTTCCCTCCACTCTTACAATTTCTTGAAGAAATCCTCACAATTGTTACAAACTAATGGAACTTCTCCAACCTCTAGGGCCTCTAGACTCTCACCAACTCCTCTAGACTCCAGGGCCTCAAGACTCCCTCAATTTTTGATCAAAATGTTCTTTTAAAGTTGTGGATGAGCTTTCCCAAGAGTTTCCCAAGAGTTGCCTATGCATCCCTTCACCTGAGCATCCCTTCAAAATTTTGCCTTATCAAAAGCTTGAGTAGGCATAACCATCGATCTCGCCGTCGGCGGCCCCCGACGGTGGGCTTCTGATGAATTTTGTCTTGTAGTCTCGGGAAAAACTTGTCGTCGACGGGGTCAAGGGCTCCGTCGGCGGGCTAGTTCAAATCTTCACATTTTGGTC
>NW_018165146.1:54946-60609 GCF_001263595.1 Phalaenopsis equestris | reverse complement strand
CTTCACTTTTCTTTCCCTAAATTTGAAACTCAAAGCATTTCTTTACCTTATAAATATTTCATATTTCTTACATCATTGAGACCCAATCTTTTCTTCTCAAATGAATTTCCAGATTCTTAATACTTCAAAATATAGTTTCCTTTACTTTAAATAGTTAACTATAATCTTATTCTCTTATACTAAATATCTTAAGTTACAAAATTCATTTTCATTACAAAAATATTTCTTTGAATCTACCATAATAGTTAAATAGTTACAAAAATATAGTTACCTAAATCAAATTCACTACATAAAACCATATAAATATTTTTGAAAATATTGAAATAGAGGACATCTAATAGTTAAGCTTTTCTTCCCTCCCCCAAACTTAAATTTTTATATATGAAATAATACAGGTGGAAAGAAAAAACTATAAATATAAATCATACCTCAGTATTGTAGGCATTTTCATCATTCTGAAATTTCTACAGGCCTTCTTAAATTTTACTTCACCTGGTCTATAATATTAGGAGCTTTCTACACATATAAATCATTAGAGGAATTTCGGGGTAATAAAATTTTGAAATATGTATAAAACTAAAACAAGCACAACATTTCCTAACAGAATCACAATACTAAACAATTAAAACTTAAAAAAAAATGCAAAAATGAAAATCACATTACAATCCACAATTCTACTTAATATCTATTAAACTACACATGCACATTTAACTATAACACTAACTTTATAACAAAAATTAAATATATCCAAGTACACAAAATAATAAAACTTAAGGTCCAAAAATATAAACATCCATTTCTATTACAAAAAGATTACATAAAATAAAAATACAAACATAAGTACATCAACTTTCATTTTATAACAAAATCCCAAGCTATATCTTCATCGCCTTGATCAACAAGTGGATCAGGTTGATACTGAGTATATCGGGGGCATTCAAGAAACGTAACATCAGACTCTCCTTTGTAGTGTTGGGCCTTACCTTCATAATGGGCTACCTCAATATTTGAATGCCTTTACAGGTACTCACTATCATAATCATGTTGACATTGCAAACCTCCAATCCTTTCACTTATCAATTCTATGCTCTTCCGCTGCAAGGTCAACTCATTCATCAAATCAGAGAGGGTAGGGGAACTAGAAGGTGGAAGGTCATAACTTGTAGAGGGGACATCTCTACTAGTAGAAGGTTCTTGACTTCTACTCCAAGTTCTCTATTTCTCATGGGATTCATAAGTCTTCAAATTAGCTTTACTAATGGGTTTCATAGGATAAACCCATTCTTCATCTCTAAATTCTACTATAGAAAGTTTGCAAATTGCATAAATAAGTCCAGGATGTCCTAGACCTCCAGCATTAGCCGTAGTCAATATTTTCTTAAGAATTATTCTCCCAATATTTATATTTTTACTATTCTGAATACATAAATTCAGAATAGCTCTATCTCTAGTTACCTCACTATGGTGATAGGTCGGTAATAGAGTAGAGGAAATGAAATAGTGTCATGCCTTAGAGGTGGCATTCAGGATGGAAGCAGAAAAATTTACCCTTTCTCTCTGCTTTATCTTCCATGTTCCTTTCCCATCAGTGATAAAGTTGATCACATCATTGAGGGGGCCTTCCATTGTACTAAAGGATTCATATTGGCAGCTGTAAGAGTCTGAAACTTCATAAAAAGTGTTGACGCGAGCCGTAATAAACTCAACAGGGAATCCAATCACTTGAAAAATTCTATCATCAGAATAAATCACATTGGCGTAGAACTCCTTCACAACATTTGCATCAGCTTTATTGGTGGTGTAACAAAAGTCTTCCCAACTCCGCTAGGTAGTAACTCGTTCGATTTCTTCTCCCGGACTTTCAAAAACTCAATCTTTTATGCACTTATTTCCTTTAAATATGGAAGTAAATTTGGTTTGAGGCATCGCATTGACGAAGCGAGACTCGTCGAACTCAATTCTTGACTTCTGTCGTGGAGCCATTTTAATCTAATCAAATTATAGAAAAAATCCACAAATTACTTCAAATATGTAAATCATGGCTTCCAAAAGTAATTCTAAGAGTTCAACAATAAGATCCGTGAATCACTTCCCAAATTTTCTTTACATTCCCAAATTTTTTGGATCTCCTTAATGTGGGAGAAATTCATGGTGGAAATCAAATATTTTTAGCTTGGAGTGAAGCTCTTACCTAGAGATGATAAAATTCGGTGTCAAAAAGCCTTGAAATCGCCTCTTAATCCAAGATCTCTCAAGCCTGGAGGAAGGCGATGATGAATAGTGGCAGTTGACTGGTCAAAATTGCGGTTAAAGGAGTTTTTCGTGAGCTCACCGTCGGCGTGGTCGATGGCACCGTCGGCGCGGTCATCGGCGAGCTTAATATTTGGTGCTTTTTGCTCCAAATTCGCTCATTTTTGTATCTTTTTGCTCCAATAACCCTAATTCATCATTCTTGTAACAAAACATCAAAAATACCTTTCTTTAAAGTGCAATATTAATCATTATAGACATAATTTTAAATAACTAAATGATGTACTTAGCACATATAAACTTTCACAACACAAAACATTACATTTATATATAAATTCCAAGGGGTACAATATACATTACATAACACACCTAAGTTTGGTATTTTCTTAATCTCAATACATTAATTCAGCGTCGGAATCCAAGCCACAACACTCAAAACACTTAAAACAAAACATTCTATGCTTAGTCTCTACTATACAGAGATCTATAAGCATAATTTTAAAGCAAAATAAATAAAAAAGTTCAAATTAAATACATAGATAGA
Source organism: Phalaenopsis equestris (assembly GCF_001263595.1). Lineage (NCBI taxonomy): Eukaryota > Viridiplantae > Streptophyta > Magnoliopsida > Asparagales > Orchidaceae > Phalaenopsis > Phalaenopsis equestris. The sequence continues at coordinate 57,815 of NW_018165146.1, read as the reverse complement.
CATATAGGTAGTAATATAAATCTACTAATCCTCAGACCTAATCCTTAGACTCGGTACTCGTACTCGATTCTCCTCTGACATCACCCATTGATTGCACATGAACGAAGATGTTGTAGAAGGGCCGGAATGGAAATTCTTGAGTCGTATCCTTCTCAATTAATTTCATCTTCCTCGTCAATCTTATCAAACTATCTTCTAAATGTCCAGAATATTCGAAATATTCCTTCATCTTCCAGTCCAAATTATCGAACAAATCAGAGATATTATTAATCGCATTCTTGACATTTTGTACCTCCTTTTCTAATTTCTTGATTTGGCGCAGGATCACCAAAGACTTATCTGGGAGTAAGAGTTGAATTGGAAGTGAATTTTGAGACGCTTGATGTACTATAATGGCCATATCATTTTCATCTTAAAAAATTATGAATCTTTCAGCTGGATCCAAAGGCTTCCAAGGTAGCAGTACCTTTTCCCAATTTTCATATAACACTTGGAACTGACTGCAAAGTGAGAAAATTGTGGAGGGGTGTCCAATCCCATAAGTTGATCCGTGAACAATCAGGCCCAAAACTGACTTCACAATTATAGATCCAATGTCGATCGGCAGTCTACATTGGATGCAGTAATTGAAAATGGCACTTTCTTTAGAAACTTTATCAATCTTCATTGGCGGTAACAGTTTTACAGAAATGAAAAATTGCCAATGTTTCGAAACGGGATTCAGAATTGTTGCAGAAAAACTAACATACTCATTCTCTCTTGTTTCACAATCGTTAGTTTCGTCCGTTAAATATTGGTAAATCTCATTCATCTGGTTTCTCGTTGGGAAGAAATTGAAATAGTGGCAGACAGGAACATTCTCTATCATATATAATTCAATGATCCGTGCAGGAGTGAAAGTGATCCATCTTCCTCGCACATAAACAACTCCTTGGTTGATTCCAATTAAATTTGCATAAAATTCTTTTACTAATGGAACCACCACGACAGCAGTAGTGTGGCACAAGACTTCTCATCTTCGCGCACTATCGTTTCTTCAATATTCGTCGTGGGATTATTCAATCTGCAATTCACGAATCCTCGTTCTTTGATTAATCTTTTCCTCGTCAGTAACTTGTTGAAGATTCGCTGTGCTCCCGCACTAATAAACTTTCACCGATTAAAAACTCGCATTATGGTATTATCAAGGGAATTGGATGCCATAGGAATGAAATTGGTAGAGTTTCACTTCATTTTTGGATGGAAAATATGAAGTAGAATTTGAATTTTTGAGTTTAAAAAGACTATTCCCGCCCAAAAACTTCTAAAAACTGCAATTTGAACCCGCATAATCGTCCATTTGCTGGTCTCATCGTCGGTGAGGTTGATGGCACCGTCGTTGAGCTTCTGTTTTAATTTTGCCTGAACTCTCGGGAAAAACCCACCGTCGGCGGCATCGAGGGAGTCGTGGGTGCCCAAGGCAAAATTTTCACAGTTTCCCTCTGATCCGAATGCGTTCCAATTTTTCTTCAAAGATCCAATTTTTAAGATGTTTCAAGGGTAAATAAGAGTAGTTGAGTAAATAAGAGTAGTTGAGTGGTAAATAAGAGTAGTTGAGTTTAATACTACCATAAATTAGTGATAATCTCAAATAAAAACTACTATAACTGTGAAGAAAGTAAAGATAAATATGGGTTGCCTCCCATAAAGCGCTTGATTTAACGTCGTCAGCCCGACCTATTCAGGTGTTATTCAGGTTGACTGATCATTAAAACCTCATTAAAATTTAGTCTTTTACCCTCATAATATGGTTTTAATCTTTATCCATTAACTTTAAATCTATTTCACGTCTTCAAATCTTCAATTTCAATAGCTCTGTAAGTATAAACTTGAGTCTATAAACTTGAGTCAAACCAATGAGACTTCAATTTCCCAGGAAATAACTTCAGCTTAGTCTTGCCCTGGTTCAAAGTGTGCCCTGGTTCAAAGTGCTTTTGGTTAATCTTCCGGTCATGCCATAACTTTAATTTTTCATTATAAACTCTTTCGTTATCATAAGACTCATTTCTTAATTTTTTCAATTCATTTAATTGTAATAATCTCTCCTTACCAATGTCTTTTAAATTATTATTGAATTCTTTAATCGCCCAATATGCTTTATGCTCCATTTCTACTGGTAAGTGACAAGTCTTTCCAAAAATAAGTCTGTGAGGAGTTATTCCAAAAGGAGTTTTATAAGCAGTCCTGTAAGCCCATAACGTAGTATCCAATCTAGTGGACCAATCTACTCTACTAAGGTTTACAGTCTTTTTAAGTATTTGTTTAATCTCTCTATTAGAAACTTTAGCTAACCCACTAGTTTAAGGATGATAGGCAGTAAAGATTCTATGAATAATATTAAATTTTTCTGCCAATCTCTGAATGTATTTATTTCTAAAATGGGATCCTCCATCAGTGATAATCATTCTAGTCATTTTGTATCTAGTGAAAATATTTTTCATCAAAAATCTTGAAACACTTTTAGCGTCACAACGAGGTAAAGCTTGTGCTTCAATCCACTTAGAAACGTAGTCCACTGCAATTAATATATATAAGTTCCCAAATGAAGGAATAAACGGTCCCATAAAATCTAATCCCCAAACGTCAAAGATCTGAACTTCTAACATGAAATTTAGAGACATTTCATTTCTTCTGGATATCTTGCCTACTCGTTGACATCGATCACAAGCTTTTATGTATCTAAAAACATCTCTAAAGATAGTAGGCCAATAAAATCCATGTTGAAAAATTTTATAAGCAGTTTTATCAATCGCAAGATGTCCTCCACATTCAAAATCATGACATTTTTGAATGATCAGCTCAATTTCTTCATAAGGTACACATCTCCTCA
>NW_018165146.1:51135-54419 GCF_001263595.1 Phalaenopsis equestris | reverse complement strand
ATAGCATAATCACTAGCATCACACATCAGTTCAAATGGTTTCTCCCAGTTTGTTGAAACTATAATAGTGGTTGTGATTAATTTTTCTTTTAATAACTCAAAGGCATTTAAATAGCTTTCAGTAAATTCAAATTTCTTGTCCTTTTCTGAAAGTCAGCATAGAGGTTTCGTAATTTTTAAAAAATCTTTAATAAAACATCTGTAAAATCCAACATGTCCAAGAAAACTCCTAACCTCTCTTACATTAGTAGGAGGTGTTAGTTTAGATACAACTTGAATTTTTGCAGGGTCTGCTTCCATACCATCTTCTAAAATTTTATGCCCTAACACAATTCGTCCTGCAACCATAAATTGACATTTCTCCCAATTCAGAACCAAATTAGTTATTTCGCATAACTCCAAAACTTTTTCAAGGTTATTTAAGCATGTGTCAAATGATGTTCCAAATATAGAGAAATCATAAATAAATATTTCCAATCCATCATCAATTAACTTACTAAATATGGACATCATACATCTCTAGAAAGTTGCAGGTGCATTACATAATACGAAAGGCATTCTTCGAAAAATTCGAAAAACAGCTTCGAAAAACAGAAGTTCCAAAAGGACTAGTAAATTTTGTCTTTTCTTGATCCTCAGGAGCAATAAGAATTTTATGGTAATCGATATATCAATCTAAAAAGAAAAAATATTTGTGCTCACAAGTCTATCCACTATTTGATCTAAAAAGGGTAAAGGGAAGTGATCTTTCCTGGTGCTAGTGTTTAATTTTCTATAATCAAAGCAAATACACCACCCAGTAACTTGTTTGATAGGTATGAATTCTTTATTCTCTCATTATTTACTTTTAGTTCAATAGTCACTCCTCTTTTCTTAGGAACACGATGAATTGGACTTACCCACGCACTATCTGAATTTGGATAAATAATCTCAGCATCCAACCAAATTAAAATTTCTTTCTGAACTACATTATTCACTACTTCTTTCAACTACTTCTTTCATCATCGGATTTAATCTCCTTTGCGGATCAACTCTTAGTTTATATTATTCAGCTAATATAATCCTGTGCATACCGATTGAAGGACCGATTCCCTTAATATCAACTAAGGTCCAACCAAAAGCTTTCTTATATCTTTTTAATGTATCTAACAGTCTTTTCTCTTGTAGATCATTTAATTCTGAAGATATAATAACAGGTAATGTAGATGAGTCACCTAAAAATACATACTTCAAGTGACTAGGCAATATTTTCATCTCAAGTTCAGGTGTTTTTATAATCGAAGGAAATAGATTTTATCGGCATTTTTTGTAATATCCAATATCTCAAATCTTTCCTGAACATAATCTAATTTTTCATTTCTTAATTCGTCCAAAATGCCTTCATCATTCTTTTCAGATTGTTCCTTCTCTACCAAATGTTCTTCTTCTTCAAAAAGCTTTTTGTCTTCAAAATGTTCTTTAAAATGTTTGTTCAGTAGATGTTCAATAATTTCCATGCAAAAACATTAAATATCTCTCTCAACAACAGGGTATTTCATAAATTTTGCAATGTTAAAAGTCACTTCTTGATCATTAACTCTCATAGTTAATTCTCCTTTTTAAACATCTATCATAGCTTTTCCAGTAGCTAAAAATGGTCTCCCTAAAATGATATGTATTTCTTTATCTTCCTCCATATCTAAAATAATGAAATCCACATGAAAGATAAATTTGCTCACTTTTACTAACACATCTTCTATAACTCCCTTAGGATATGTAACTGAATGATCCGCTAACTGTAGAGTTACATAAGAAGGTGAGACTTCTCCTAATCCTAATTTTTTAAAAATTGATAGAGGCAAAATATTAATGCTTTCTCCCAAATCACATAAAGCCCTTCCATAAAATTTTTCACTGATAGCACACGGTATAGTGAAACTGTCAGGATCTTTTAACTTTTTAGGAAGCTTTTTCTGAATAATTGCACTACACTCTTCGCTAAGTGCAACTGTTTCATTATCCATGAACTTCCTCTTCTTGTTCAGAATATCATTCATAAATTTCACATAATTGGGCATTTTCTCTAAAGCTTCTATGAAGGGAATGTTTACGGTTAACTTGTTAAGAATTTCTAAAAATTTGGAAAATTGTTTATTCTGTTTGTGTTGCTTCAATCTTTGAGGAAACGGTGGTGGAGGTTTCTCCACAGTAATTTTCATTGGATTAAATGGATACTCTAAATCTGGGTATTCATTATCCTTTTCTTTTTCGGTATCAACTTTCTCTTTTTCAGTTTTTGTTTCTTTTTGCACCCTTGTTTCGAATTCTTTTTCACTTCGTAATTGTATCGCTTTAATTTGTTCTTTTCCTTGGTCTTTAGGATTTGGTTCCACAATACTAGGAAAAGTTCCTTCTATCCTTCTAATTAATTTGAGTATTACTGTTAAATCCTAGAGGATAAGAAGATCTATAGTTAATATTTCGTTGGTTGGATGAATCTCCTAATGAGTTCACTGAGTTGTTTGCCCATTGTTGATTAGTAGAAGAATTGTTATTCCAATTAAAATTTGGATGATTCTTCTAACCTGGCTTATAATAGTTTGACTATAGGTTTTTGGGTCTATTAATAGCATTTAAGGTCTCATATGAAGGTTGAACATCAACAAATTGCCCAGGTGAATTTTCTTCTATCATAAGAGGTGTTGAAGAATAATTCATCCTATAATGTTTCATCCCATAATGATCTAATTTCTTTGATATTGCAACAATCTGCGAAGCTAACAGAGATATTGCATCAGATACATGGATGCTAGCTACTCTTTTAGGATTTACACGCTCAGAGGGCCATTGAAAATTGTTGGTAGTCATCTATTCTATTAATGAATAAGCCTCACCAAAAGGTTTTGACATAAAAGAACCCCCGGCTGTAGCATCTACAATTGATCTAAGAGATCCCACTAATCCATTATAAAAAGTTTGAATTATTAACCAATCTGGTAATGAATGATGAGGACACTTCCTCAAAAGATCTTTAAATCTCTCCCAAGCTTCATATATTGACTCTCCATCAATCTGATAGAACGATGTTATGTCATTTCTAAGTTTAGCATTTTTGGATGGAGGGAAATATTTGAATAGAAATTTCTATGAAAATTCTCCCCAAGTTTAAATAGATCCCGGTGCTAACAAATTTAATCACATCTTAGCTTTATCCCTCAGTGAAAAAGGAAAAAGTCTTAGTCTAACAACATCGTTTGAGACTCTGTCATATTTAAAAGTAGCACACAATTCTAAAAAACTAGCGAG
>NW_018165146.1:24761-51037 GCF_001263595.1 Phalaenopsis equestris | reverse complement strand
TGAATTAGCAGCTACATCAGGATTTTGGATAGATAAGTGAATCTCATATGCTGTAGGATTTGCATAATCTCTTAGGGGTCTAGGTTGGTGTTCATTCTCTATTCCTTGATTGTTCAGGTTGTTTTCCATTGTATCAGAATTTGTAGGTTCTCGTCTTAATTTTTTAATATTTCTAATAGTGCATTCTAATTCTGAATGGTAGGGTATAAGATTTTCAGGTCCAAATTTACGCATACAATTTGAAATCAGTACTCAATAATATAATTAACTAATTATAAATATAAAAATAAGTTGCAATTTAAGTAAAAATTTTCTAAAAATCCTAATTTGTTTGTTGCTTTGATCGTAATTTTACTCACTCACTCCTTGGCAATGGCGCTAAGAACTTTGATAGCGACTTTATATATGCAATAAAATAGAAGATAAATATGGGCGTATTAAATATTCAATAATTGTAAAGTCACACTTATCAACACAAGTATACGTATCGCTCAAGTAATTTAGGGCTCTAATGGAGTCCTAGATATCGATCCCACAAGGAGTTGTTTAGATTTACGAGCTAAGACCTTAGAAAAGCAATACTTTAATCACAACAACGATGTTCAATTTGTTTATCTGTCACTAATAGGCAATTGAAATAAGTAGATAACTTTAATAACTAATAAATAACTAATGATATAAAGTAGGGTTTAATTATGATATTCAATATATAAGAAAGCATCCTTCTCCTTGTCAAGAAATTATAGTGAATGGATAAAATGAATTAGCTAACAGTGCATTCTAATTCTGAATCGTAGGGTATAAGATTTTCAGGTCCAAATTTACGCATACAATTTAAAATCAATACTCGGTAATATAATTAACTAAATATAAAAATAAGTTGTAATTCAAGTAAAAATTTTCTAATAATCCTAATTTGTCCGTTACTCTAATCGTGATTTGACTCCCTCACTCAATCACTCCCCGGCAACGGTGCCAAAAACTTTGACAGTGACTTTTTATATGCTTAAAATATAAGATAAATATGGACGTAATAAATATTCAAAAATTGTAAAGTCACACTTATCAACACAAGTAATAATTGTAAATCCTCACTTTAATTGTAAAACTCAACATATTTTAACAAATCAATTGGCCAGATTGAAAGTAAATTAAGATCAAAGTGAAAAGATCATCACAATTTCATAAATATGTTCATGGCTTCGCCAATTTAAATCAACATTTCACAAATCACGAGACAAGGAGAAAGACAGAGAAAACTACTTAGAACTCATGGGAAAAACAATATAAATCAACATTTCACAAATCACGAGACAAGGAGAAAGACAGAGAAAACTACTTAGAACTCATGGGAAAAACACAAAAAAACTCAGAATTCATATATAAAATCAAAGTCATACAAACTACAACAAGTGAATAACTTATCTCTAAATTCTCCCCAAGAACACTCCTCAAAGTTCCTCTAAATCTCTTCCTTTCTTTACAGCACACAGAATTCCTCTTTGAAGTAGCAAGGATGAAGAAATCTAACTTTCCCTCCACTCTTACGATTTCTCGAAGAAATCCTCACAATTGTTACACACTAATGGAACCTCTCTAACCTCTGGGGCCTCTAGACTCTCACCACCTCCTCTAGATTCCAGGGCCTCCAAACTCCCTTAATTTTTGGCCAAAATGTTTTTTTAAAGTTGTGGATGAGCTTTCCGAAGAGTTGTCTAAGCATCCCTTCAAAATTTGGTGTTAGGGCTTCTGAAGAATTTTGTCTTGTAGTTTTGAAAAAAACTCACCGTCGGCAGGGTCGAGGGTGTTGCCGACAGCCTAGTTCAAATCTTAACATTTTGGTCCTTTTCGCTCCAAATTTGGTCCTTTTTGTATCTTTTTGCTCCAATGACCCTAATTCATCATTCCTACAACAAAACATCAAAAATACCTTTCTTTAAAGTGCAATATCATTAAAAACATTATAAAATAGGTATGAAAATCTCAACATATTTTCCTTTGGTCAAAGACAACTCAAAATTTAATCACAAACATCACAAAGCAACAAATGCAACTAAATTAAGATGTCTCTATCGGATGATCGGGAATCCCATGGAGGAGGTAACCTACGGTTGCTAACAAGGCTTCCTACGTTCTAAATGAAAGTATGGAACTCATTAAGTTGAGTTTAGTAAAGTCATTTTAAATAAGTGAATCCGATAGAAAATAGTGGTACCAGAATGAGGGAGTCATAAGATCGTAACTGGTGTCGCTCTAATCAACTTTAACATGCCCCACAACGTTTAAAAAACTTTAACCATAGGGCCATCTAATTTGACATCATAACCTGACACATTAAAAAACTTAAAATCATCATAGAATGGAGCTTAGAGCTAGCACTATGGGCAACACGACCATCTTCAACAGCAAGAGGAGCTCCAACAGCATATCCTTCCTTAGAATTAAACAACAAATTCATAGGAATTCGAGGTTGTTTGCCTAGTTCAACATAAATCCTCAACTCATCTTTAGGCCTTTGTGTAGCACTACTACACAATATAAGCCCTAACTCGTCTTACGATTATGAGGTTATCATCCACCACGATCTAAACCATTACATCTTCTAGGCTCTTTATGTGATAATTTCACACAAACGTAAGCCCAAAACTAATAAAATTGGAAGGATGAAAAACTCAAATAAATTTCTCCTCAAAATTGAAGCCAAAACATAGGATAGACTAGGAAGTCACCGAAGTTCTCCTTCGCATTTATGACATCCCCTAGTTCATCCTCCTTTGGATTGCAAAAACAAAATATTCCACACTTGAGTCATTCCCATTCCATTTCACACCACTTTATCTGTCACACCACTTTATCTGATTTCATTGAAAAGTCCTGTCCTTTGACCTCTTTGAAGATAATATTTCCTGATTTTGTTAAGTGTTTTCTTAAGTGACTACGGTCATTTAAGATGTAATTAATTATAGGGGATTTCCCTTAAGGAAGTTGTTCTGAACCCAGCTTAAAATAAGCCTTATTTAATCCATCATATTAAATAAGGGAAATTTTCGGCAAGAAAAACTGTTTTACAGACCAAACATATATCATATATTTCTTAGTTTATTTGATCGGGCCTCATCCTTAAGTCTTGTGTTTATCCTTTGGGATAGATACAGGGTCTGAGGTATAGTGCTCTTTCATTTAAATTGTGAAAAATATGTGGTCAGTTTAATTTCATACTTTTCTAAACGTCAACATCCTTCCAATATATATGTAAATTAAGATGTCCTTCCAAAGCGGATGATGGGATTTCAATTCCAGTGATTCACAGCTTCCAACGGGCAACTCTTACAGCCAAAAATAGTGCCGACAGCTTCTGGGGACTCTACTTGGGAATAGCTTTTCTCTCTATTTAAATCAATGAATCTTATCTTCATACATTGAAAATGTGTTCATGTCCCTCATGAATCAAATTACCCTTCTTTCGTTGGCATACTTTACCAATTTCTATCTTGGGAAAGTATGGTCAACTCTTCGGACTTCAGGACTGTCTGTTCAACCACATTTGAATAGAGAGGTTCAGGAGGCCATTAAAGACATTTTAATGTTCATGTGGGGTCAGACCCCCAATAGGTGTGTTGGTAGATTAGTTCCACCTAGGCATTATGCGTTATTAAGTTGGTCTCCGACTGGATCCTAAACACTTCACATCTTTCTTTCAAGTTTTATTTGTTGATTTACAAATTAGATTGAATTGTGTCTGCTGCACGTGCTCTTTAATTCTCCTTATACTATTTAAATCTTTCTACTTTAAAACTATTTTTACTAAAATTTTAAAATCTCCACAAATAAAATAAAGACTTACCCGGTCTACAGATTGACCTCTATTAATTTTTAGTATTGGCATTAGAATTAAGAAGTATTGGCCAAATTGCTAACCCTAGAACTTTCTTTTAAAGCTACTGCAATGTTGTGCCCACACTCACTTTTTCCCGCGATCTGTCGACGAGCCGCAACACCTGCATTGTCATTCCTACCATTAAATTTAGAACCAAATTTGAAGATCTTGAGGTCATCCTCAGTAAAGCTTCGTTCATCGTGATGAAAGTCACCGCTCCAAAAGCCTAAGTGTCGTTTGTTGAATTTAACCTGAACAACCTTTTGGACTTTCCTTATTATAAGAAGGTCAAGACTATTGCCGCCTCGGCACCTACCAAGTATGTTCTTTACGCTTCTGCTAAGGGAAAGGAAGTTATGATCTTTGAGGACCCGACAGAAGAATTAGCTGTCCCGCCCTCAGTATTTGAAATCAGATCAAGTTCAAGAACTGCCACGCTAACCCGAACCTGATACACCTAAAATATATAGTGTTTCTAGACATATTTTTATACCTATTTCTGAGATATTGCACTTTAATGGAAGGTATTTTTTTTATTTTTCTTGAAGATACCAGTAAAAATGGAAAAAATGCTTAAAGGAGTGAAAAATGATCAAATTTGGACCAAAAAGGTGAAAAATTGTGCAAAAGATTTTGGCGCCTAAGCGCTAGATCTGACGATTAAGCACCTGTTAAAAGGAGAAGGCCGTACCTAAGCGCCGAGACCCTGCACTTAAGCGCCTGTGGCAATTACTAGTGGAGTAAAATCGTTTTTCATAAATTTTGAAGAGGTTTTTGAGGCACCCTTTGCTATAATAGGTGGTTGTAACCACCATGGACGAAAATTATCATGAAAGGATCATGAAAGGATGTTATCATGAAAGGATGCATCTCTTGAGCAAATACATCAAATCAAGACACATTTTGAAGAGATCCCAAGGTGCCTCTTGGAAAACTACAAAAGAAAGAAGAGAGGACTTAGAGAAGAGTCTTGAAAATATTGACATGTTTTGAAAGTTCTTCTCTGGGGAGTTAGCTCGAATAGATTTTCAGGAACCACGTTTTATTTAATTTATCCTTTTTGTAATTTTTTTTTGAGTGATTGTAAAAGAGAAGAGATTCAAAGGAACTTCAAGAGTTTGGTGGAGGACTTGATATAAGTTTTTATCTTTTTGTTTTAGACTACTTTTGGTTTTAATCAAGACTTGTTGTTGGTTTGCCAATGATTTCTTCTTTTAAACTAAAGTGTGGTATTGTTTTCTCCATGTATTCTGAGTAGTTTTCTTTATCTTTCTTCTTAAAATGATAAGTAATTAAGTTTTGGATGGAAGTTGTGGAGAGTATTGATATTGAATGTTGGAAGAAGCTGTGATGATTTAAATCCATGCACTTCATATACTGCTTGAATTGGCCAATCCAGATGTTAAGTTTTTTTGTGAGAACATGTAAGACCCGGGCTGGTATTGTCTCAGTCAACAATTGAAAAGAATCACTTGAGGTTGTATGAAAAAGAATGTAGTTCATATCATTGAGTGAAAATAATAGGAAAGTATTCATTGATGGGTGTAGAGTTAGAGGACTTTAAAGTGACAAGTTAATGCCCCAAACTTGGTTGATTGTTTTAGGTTCTGATACGAGAATGTTAACCCCTAGGCTCGAGAAAACTTTAGAGTGAGAGCTAGTATCATCCCTGCCTAGCCGGTCTTCAGAACTATTCAAACTATAAATTAACCAATGTTCTTTATAGCATCTTTTGTAAGGGTAAAGAATATTATTGCTCGTATTTGGCACAACATAATTTGCATACTTCCACAATAAAATTCCTATACTTATGGCTGCTTCATGATAAAAGGAAAGATATTTTCATATTAAATACTTTTCTTCTGCAAAAACTTTAGTTATCTTTTAAATTTTTGTTGTTTCATTAAAATATCAAAAATACCAAAAATATTTACATTTTAAATTCCTACAAAAATTTTTTTTAGTTTAAGCAATTATCTTTTTTAAAAAAGAGAACTTTCTTAATAGTGCATATTGCATAATCTTCCCCGTGGGTTCGATCTTCTGGTTTTAATCAAAAAGTCTTATAATACATGATAACGATACGAATACTTGTGTAGTATCCCAATATAAAATGTAGTATCCCAATATAAAACTTGTGTAGTATCCCAATATAAAAATATATAAATTAAAATGTTAAATTCTTATTTTTCTTCAAGATTAAATTTTTGGTTATTTTACAAAATAAAGAAATATAAGTGAAAGTACTATGAGAACTATTGTTGTACTGTGCATAAGCATTAAGTAGCGGGGAACAAGTTTTTGGTGCCATTGTTGGGGAAGAAAACTAAGTAAATTTCTTATTTTAAAAAGTCTTATTTAAACTTTAATATTGTATCTTATTTTGTAAGTTTTTTTATTTTATTTTTTGTTAGTGTATGCGTAGTTCAGGTTCTGAAGGACTAGTGCCCTACAATTCTGAATTAGAAAGAACTATTAAAAAAATGAGAAAACCAAAAAAATTAAAAATCTCAAAAATTCCAAAAAAATTATAGAAATGGCAAACCAAAATAATCAAAATGTTGAAATTCATAAAGAGTTTAGACCTTTAAGAGATTATGACTTTAAGAGATTATGAGAGTTTAGACCTTTAAGAGATTATGACAACCCTACTATAGATTGTAGTATTCAAAAACCTAAAAAACCTAATGTAGTGGCTAATTTCTTTGAGCTTAAACCTGCTATTATCCAAATGATATCAAATAATCAGTTTGGGGGATCCCCAATTAAAGATCCAAAATTACATCTTACCAATATTCTAAAATTGTGTGCTACATTTAAATACGATAGTGTTTCAGATGATGCCATAAGATTTAAGTTATTTTCTTTCTCACTAAGGGATAAAGCTAAGATGTTGTTGAATTCATTAGCACCTGGATCTATCAGAACTTGGGGTGATTTAGCACAAAAATTCCTTGCTAAATATTTTCCACCATAAAAAACTATGAAGCTTAGAAATGAAATGATATTACTGATATTACATCTTTTAATCAGTTTGAAGGACAATCTATTTATGAAGCATGGGAACGATTTATACAACCCTTAAGAAAGTCTCCACACCATGCTATACCAGATTGGTTTATAATTCAAACCTTCTATAATGAATTAGTTGGTTCTCTTAGATCTATTATTGATTCCGCTGCTGGTGGTTCATTGATGTCAAAATCATTTCATGACGCTTATTTCTTAATTGAAGAGATGGCTACCAATAATTTTCAATGGCCTTCAATAATTTTCATACCAATAATTTTCAATGGCCTTCTGAGAAGGTAAATCCAAAGAAAGTAGAAAACAATCATGAAACTGATGCATTTAATATGTTAGAAAATCAAGCTGCTGCAATTTCAATGAAGTTAGACTAATTTGGAATGAATTTTTCTCAATCAATTTCCCTGATTGAGAAGAATTCATTAAGCCAAAAGGTAGTTTCTCAAACAACATTAGAAAATTTGAATGCCATAAATTATAAAAAAAATAACCCATATTCCAATTATTATAACTCGGGTTGGAAGAACCATCCTAACTTTAACTAGAATAACAATTCGGTTGATAATAATCAGCAATGGGGGAACAACCAAGTAAACCCATTGGGAAACTGGAAAAACCAAGGGAATAATAATTATAGATCTACTTAGCCTCCAGGTTTGAACAGTAATACACAATTGAAGGATAAGAGGTTGTCTACAGAAGAAGTGGTGTTACAAATGGGTAATCAGTTACAAAGTCAATGAGCTATAATTAGAATTATTGAGAATCAACTTGGGCAAATTGCAAGTTCATTAAGTAATAGATCCCATGGAACACTTCCTAGTAATACTGAATCAAATTCAAAAGACAAGAATAAATAGCAATTTAAAGCATTACAACTTAGAAGCGGAAGAGAGTTGGAAGGTAGGGTTCAAAAAGAAATTGAAGTAGAGAGAGAAGAAAATGAAGAATCAAAAGAGGACGCTTCGAAAGATTCTGAAAGACCTATTTCTCAGCTAAAAGTTGATATAGAAGAACCACCACCTCCATTTCCTTAGAGACTTTGATAGTAGAAGTTGGATAAGCAATTTTCAAAATTTCTGGAAATATTTAAGAAGCTTACAATCAATATTCCATTTGCTGAAGCCTTAGAACAAATTCCAAGCTATGTCAAGTTTATGAAGGATATTTTCAACAGAAAAGGGAAGTTTGAAGATAATGAGACTATTGCACTTAGTGAGGAGTCCAGTGCTATAATTCAGAAGAAACTTCCTAAAAAGCTTAAAGATCCTGGAAGCTTTACAACTCCATGTGTAGTAAGAGACAGATTTTGTGGGAAAGCTTTATGTGATTTAGGTGCAAACATTAACCCTATATCGTTATTAATATCTAAAAGATTAGGATTAGTAGAAATAACCCCTACTACTGTAACTCTGAAGTTAGCAGATCATTCAATAACCCGTCCTAAAGGAGTTATAGAAGATGTCCTAGTGAAAGTGGATCAATTTATCTTTCCTTTTGATTTCATTATACTAGATATGAAGGAAGATAAAAAGACACAAATCATTTTTGGGAGACCTTTCATAGCCATAGGAAGAGAAATGATAGATGTGTAGAAAGGAGAATTAACATTGTGCATCAATGATCAAACTTTTACTTTTAACATTTCAAAGTCAATGAAATACCTGTAAAAGGTAAAGTTAATGAATACTATAGAATGGATGTTATAAGATATCTGAGCAAATGCCATTTCAAGACTACTTATGAAGAAAAATCTAAAGAGAAAGATTTGGAACGCAAGCAAGAAGAGGAATTAGATCAATGTGCAAACCTTTTTAAGGAAGATTCAAGTTATGTTCAAGAAAGTTTTGAAATTTTGGACACGATAGACGAAGATAAATCATTTTGTCCATCTATTGAAAAACCTTCACAACTTGTTGAAATTATTTTTTTAACATTTAAAATATGCCTTTTTAGGTGATTCCTCTACTTTATCTGTTATAATTTCCTTGAAGTTAACAAAGGAAGAAGAAGAAAAGCTGATGAAAATTCTAAAAAAATTTAAGAAAGCCTTCAGATGGGCAATTGTTGATATTAAAGGAATCAATCCTTCTATTTATATGCACAGAATTAATCTGGATGAAAACTGCAAACCTAGGGCTGTTCCACAAAGGAGATTAAATCTTGTTATGAAAGAGGTTATTAAGAAAGAAATTTTAAAGTGGTTAGATGCTGGAATTATTTACCCTATTTCAGATAGTGCATGAGTTAGTCCAATTTGTCGTGTTCCTAAGAAAGGAGGAGTAACTATAACTGTGAATGAGCATAATTAGTTAATACCTACTAGATAAGTTATAGGGTGTCGAATATGCATTGATTATATAAAATTTAATCATGCCACTAGGAAAGATCATTTTTCACTACCCTTTCAAGATCAAATGCTGGATAGACTAGGTGGGCATAAATACTTTTTTTTGGATGGATATACCGGTTAACACCAAATTCAAATATCTCCTAAGAATCAATAGAAAACAACATTTACTAGTCTTTATGAAACTTTTGCTTTCAGAAGAATGCCCTTTGGTTTATGTAATGCCCCTGCTACATTTCAAAGATGTATGATAGCAATTTTTTGTGATTTAATTGAAAAAAAGGATTGAAATCTTTATGGATGACTTTTCAATATTTGGAACTTCATTTGACTCATGTTTAAAACATTTATCTAATGTTTTTAAGTGTTGTGAAGATATAAATTTAGTCCTTAACTAACAAAAATACCAATTTATGGTAGTAGGAGGAATTGTATTATGTCATTAAATATCATAAAATAGCATGGAAGTAGATCCTAATAGCATGGAAGTAGATCCTAAACCTAAAAAAATTCAAGTGATTACTAATTTACCTTATCTAACAAATGTAAGAGAAATTAAGAGTTTCTTAGGACATGCTGGATTCTACAGGCGATATATTATGGACTTTTCTAAGATTGTTAAGCCTTTATGCCATTTACTAAAGAAAGATGCAATTTTCAATCTTGATGAGGAATGCCTAAAAGCTTTCAAATTATTAAAATAAAAATTAATCACTGCACTAATTATAGTTTCACTAAATTGGGAAAAAACTATTGAACTTATGTGTGATGCGACTTATGTGTGATGCGGAACTTATGTGTGATGCGAGTGATTATGCTATTGGAGATATTTTAGGACAAAGATATGATAAAACTTTCAAAGTTATTTAATATGCAAGTAAAACTCTTAATGAAACTAAAATTAATTATAAAAAAATTGAAAAAGAGTTATTAGCAATAGTATATGCCTCTGATAAATTTAGTTAATAATTGATTGGAACTCATTGTAAAGTGGATACAAATAATTCTACTATTAAGTACTTAATTAAAAAGAAGGATACTAAACTGAGACTTAAAAAATGGATTCTTCTTTTAAAAGAATATGATTTTGAAATAGTAGATCTGAAGGAAACTAAAAATCAAACTATTGATCATTTGTCCATGCTAAGATTAGAAAAACCACTCTATTTTGAAAAAGAAACTAATGAACATTTTGTAGATGAAAAATTGTTCACTGTAAATGAGCGGTGTGTTCCAAAATATGCTAACATTGTAAATTATATTGTTAGTGATCTTAAACCCAATGGAATGACATACCAACAAATAAGGAAATTTATTTCTAAAGCTAAGACTTATTTTTGGGATGACCCATATTTATATAAACAAGGAAAGGATCTGATCATTCGAAGATGTGTACCGTTAGAAGAAACTTATGAAATTATCTTAAAATGTCATAATTCTGATTTTGGGGGACATTTTGGTGTTGATAAAACAACATACAAAATTCTGCAATCTGGATTTTATTGGCTTACAATTTATAGTGATGTTAATGCTTATATCAAAACGTGTGATAAATGTCAAAGAGTAGGCAATATTTCTAGAAGAAATGAGATGCCCCTCAATTATATGCTAGAAGTTTAAATATTTTTTTGGGGATTAGATTTCATGGGACCATTTATACCATATTTCAAAAATTTATATATTTTGTTAACAGTGGACTATGTATCAAAATGGATAAAAGCTATTGCTTTACCTCTAGGTGAGGCTCAAAGTGTAGAAAATATTTTTAAATTGAACGTATTTTATAGATTTAGGATGCCGAGAGTTATCATTACTGATGGGGGAAGTCATTTCAAAAATACAATTATGGATAAGTTATTAAGGAAATATCATATAAATCATAGGATTGCTACTGCTTATCATCCTCAGAAAAGTGGTTTAGCTAAATTATCCAATCGCAAAATTAAAAGATATATGGAAAAATCTGTGAATGCAACAAAAATGGATTGGTTAGTCAAACTTGACTATGCTTTGTGGGCTTCTAGGACTGCATATAGAACTCCTATAGGAATATCCCCATATAGGAAAGCTTGTCACTTACCAGTTTAACTTGAGCATAAAGCATATTGGGCTATTAAAGAGTTCAATTATAATTTAAAAGATGCTGGTGAGAAAAGATTGTTACAATTAAATGAGCTTGAAGTGATAAGGAATGAATCTTATGAGGGTGCTAAGATTTATAAAGAAAAGATGAATATGTGGCATGATTGAAAGATTCTTACTAAAAATATTCATAGAGGGCAACAAATTTTGCTATATAATGCAAGGTTAAGTTTATTTCCAGGCAAACGTAAGTCCAGGTGGATGGGCCCATTTGTTTTGATAAAAGTTTATCCTTAGAGAGCTGTGGATATTAAAGATCCTAATTTTGAGAAAACTTTTAAAGTGAATGGACATACACTGAAACCTTATTATATAGGGGATCAACATAAATATAATGATGGAATGATGTTGGGTCAACCAGAACGAGCACTGGTTACGTCGTGCTGACGACGTAAAACCAAGCGCTTTGTGGGAGGCAACCCATAGTTATCAGTGTGTTTTTTATTTGATTGTTGTTTTGAGTATGATTATAAAATTTGGGGTAGTATTTTTTAGTTTATTATGTGCTAGTAATGATTTATAGACTTTATTTAGTGACCTAGACATGTTAGAATGAGAATTTGGATGTTAAGGTGACTGGTACAAAAATGTGCACTGGCGCTTAAGCGTTAGATCGGGCGCTTAAGCGCAGTAATTTAATCACATGTGCAAATTTTGAATTCTAAGGTGTAAATGCAATTTAGTTTGAATGAACGTGTGTTGGCTGTTTCTAGGCGTGCCTAGAAGTTATGAGGGGGAATTAGGCCTATAAATAGAAGGGGTTTGTGAAGGAATGTCACCTCGGATTATTTTTAGCCCTAAAAGTCAAAGTAAGAGATATATTTAGAGAAAATGCCTTCATGGGAGATGGATTTGAAGAAGAAGGAAGAAGCCATGAGGAAAAAGTTTATTAGTCAAAGTGAGTAAGAGTTATACAATGGATTCTTAGCCGTTAGTATAGAAGGAGTTAGTATTGAAGTGTATTGAAGTGATATCAGAGAAGATCAACAAGATGGAGAATACTATATCTGTATTAGAGAGTAAGGTGCTTGAATTGTATGCTCATCTAGAACATATTGGGTGGCAACTTAAGATGCAATTTATTCATATCAGTTATATAGAGGAAGCGGATAAGATGATGTTCCTTATGCAAAAGGGGATCAAAGATGGTAGTATTAGAGCTTGTCACCACCGTCCGTTTTATCAACTCTATATTCCTGGAGAGACTACTGAGAGACAAGAATTTGTTCCTTCTAATGAAGAGTGGCATTAAGTTAAGTATTAGGAATTTTGTGTTTAGTGTCATATTTTATGTGTGTTAGTGTTTATGTCTTGTGTTAAGTGTTTGTATCACTTTTGTGTTTAATTGTAAATGTGTGTTAAGTGTTTTGTACTTAGGAAAATTTTTACATCCAAGACTATTTGGAGAGAGAACTAAGTGTTAAATGTGTTTGTAACTATTTGTGAATTAATATAAGTTTATTTTATGAAAATTTGTGTTATTTTTAGCCTCAAATTGAATAAATTATTATGGAGTATCTTGAGAGAGAAGGAAGTTATAGGAAGTAAAAATATTCATTTAAGTGCTATGAGACCATATAGGGGTGGTTTACTAAGGCTAATGGTGCATTTTACTTTAAATTGAAAATAGTCACCTATGCGCCACATCTCGCTCTTAAGCGCGAGCCAACCCGAGAGAAAGGCGACTAAGCGCCACATACCCGCGCTTAAGCATCGGTTCACGAAAATCGGTTCACGAACGGTTAAAAGTGAATTTTAGGTCAGAAAATAACATTTTTAGCACCTCCTATCATCTTCCCCAACTCAAGTTCCTAATTTTGAGGGCTAGGGCAAGTGAAATTTGGAGATTTCTTAGTGGAATCAAGTGGGATTTGCTAGATCCAAGTTCCTTGAGGTAAGAGCTTTACTTTTATACAAAAATTTTGGATTTTCACCATATATTTTAAGCACATTTGGAAGATTTCGAATATTTACTATTCATGGTGAGAAGTGAAGAAAAATCTATGTAATCTGCTTGGGAAATATAATTAGTGCTTTTGGAAGTTTAGTTTAGTTATTTAAACTTCATTTTTAAAGTTATTTTTGGAATGTATCAAATTTGTAGAATGACACCATGAATAAAAAGGAGTAGAGGAAAGAGCCCATTTGATTCGAGTAAATTTGTCAGTTCAAAAGCTCAGGATTGATATAGTGATGCTTTACAGTCATGAAAATTGATTCAGGAGCAATGTTTCAAGAGTTCAGGTGGAGAAGTGGAAGACCTGATAGTCCACCGACAGTGGGAACAGTTCTGTTATTTCTCTACTGACGCTGTAATTTTTGTTGTGAGGGAGTTTTATGTAAATCTGTCAAAGGCTGATGATGATCGAGTTATGGTTAGAGGGAAGTTGGTACCCTTTACTCCAAAGGTAATCAACTTATGTTACTATTTACCACTGGAGACTTTGTGTTTTTATGCGAATTATAGTCCTACAAAAGCAAAGTTAGACGAGATTGTTTCGTACTTGACTATTGGGAGAGGACTTTGGAAGATTACCAATGAGAGAAGAGTAAATTTCCTAACTTCATAGTTATGTGCATCTTTAAAGGCTTGGCACTATTTCATTTTTGCTTGTCTGCTTCCAACCAATCAACTCAATGAAGTGACCAGAGGGAGAGCGATGTTGAATTATTATATTCAATAGGGAAAGCCCATCAACATAGGAGCTTTGATCTATCACACTATCATCAGTTCAGCTGCTGCTGTTACTACTGTAGGTATGAGATTTGCTTCCTTGATTATTTCATTATGCGAGCAGGCTGGAGTGAAGTATGATAGTTGGGAGGAAGTTCTGTTACCTCTAAAGCCCATCATGAAGGTGAATGTGAAGAATTATTCTGAGCATTGGATTTTTTGCTGGAGAGGAGGATTTTCCAAGAGCTATGGATTAGAGACATCTGCTGCGTCTACCTCTGCTGCATCTTCATCTAGACCATCTACTTCACGTGCTTCTATATCTAGAGGTGATAGCAAAGCTTAGGATGAGTTACTGCAGAAAATGATGGTTAATATCAATTTTACAGCTGATAAGGTAAAAAATTTAGAGCATTTTGCTGATCATACCTATAGTTACAATAGAAGGAAGAGTGATTATGAAGAGAAATTCCATGCATCTTTGGAGATCCTGATTAGAGGTGAACCAGGAGTGCAATTTCCTCCATATTCTCTATATTTTGATTATGAACCTATAGAAAAAAGGTACAATGGTGATTCTGAGGATGAAGAGTAGAGCTGAGAGATTCATTTTATGATTGTATTATAATGTGAACGATGTGGTCTGAGCTTGCTATATTTGCATATATGTGTTGTTTTGGACTATGTTGTGTTTTGGACTTTTATGTTTTATTGACTTTTATGTTTTATTATTATGTTTTATTATTATTATGACGTCTGTGGTAGTTAATATTTTATTTTTAAATTTCTATATTTTTCTTTTATCATGTTAGTTTGTTGTTTGGTTTTATACCCACTGTTTAGAAGTCAATTGAATCTCTACTTGCTAAACTAAAATGAAAATATAGAAAATTTGATTAAAAATTAATTTTATTCCTATCTTTAGTTTTATACTTGTAAAATTAGGATTTTAAAATTCCTGTTAGCATGTTATTTTTAAATTTTCATTCCTGATTATATATATCCAATGCTAAATTGTTTAATCTGTTAAAAATTTAACTTTGGGGGGGGGGATGAAAAATATTTTTAAAAATTCAAAACTGGAATTTTTTTTTCTCAAATGAACTACAAATGAATTTGATTTTAAAAGAAAAATGGGTTATTTTTAAATTTTCATTCCTGATTATATATATCCAATGCTAAATTGTTTAATCTGTTAAAAATTTAACTTTGGGGGGGGGGATGAAAAATATTTTTAAAAATGGAATTTTATTTTTTCTCAAATGAACTACAAATGAATTTGATTTTAAAAGAAAAATGGATAATGTATATGAAGTCATATTAGGGAAGTAAAATTTGATTTTAGAAATGAGTAAAAAAAATTAATTAAAATTCTAAGTAATGAAGAAAAACTTTAAGTTAAAAATTTTTAGTATAGAAAATTATTAATATAAGTGACCATTAGTAAGAAAAATTGTATTTTTGAAAAGTTTAAATAATTTAGACTTTTATTTTTAACACTTCAATTTCTTTTATTAAAATTATTTTAAAAACTATTATTATATTTATAAGTAAAAGTTTTATATTGAGATTCTACTTTAGGAAAGATAATCCTTTCCTGAAAAAGAAAAAGAAAAAGAAAAAGAAAAGAAAAGAAAAGAAATGTAAGGGAGGAGAAGCTTGAGGATTAGTGCCTAATCAAAAATAGGTTCTACATTTGATCTTTTTAAAGTGTAAGACTTCATAAAATCTTAAACCTATAAATATAATATAGTAAGTAAAATTATTTTTAAAAAAAAATTTTAAGTAGAGAAAATAAAAGAACTAAAATCTAAATTTAAAGAACTTACAATATTTCTGAATTAGATAAGAACTCATATTTTCATATAGTTCTTAACATTAAAAATTTTCAAAATTTAAGTTGGCCAACTTTACTAATTATTTTTTCTAAATTGGACTACTATACTTCTAAATCTAAATTTTAGTAACTCCTAAGGAAACTCATATACATATCATACATATTTGGTTTTTAAAGATTGAAGTGTCACTTGAGGACAAGTAACATTTTATGTTTGGGGGATTTTGATACACCTAAAATATATAGTATTTTTAGACACATTTTATTACCTATTTTTGAGATATTGCACTGTAATGGAAAGTATTTTTGTATTTTTCTTGTAGTTAAAATCAAATAGATGAAAAATGGCGAAATGAGTGAAAAAAATGCTTAAAGGAGTGAAAAAGGATAAAATTTGGAGCAAAAAGGTGAAAAATTGTGCAAAAGAGTTTTGGCACCTAAGCTCCCGATCCGACGCTTAAACGTCAGTTAAACAGAGAAGGTCGCGCCTAAGCTCCGAGACCCCATGCTTAAGCGCCAGTGGCAGTTACTAGACGATTAAAATTGGTTTTCACAATTTCAAAGAGGTGGTTGTAACCACCACAGATGACAATTATCATGAAAGGATGCAACCATTGGGAAAATACAACAAATTAAGACACATTTTAAAGAGATCTCAAGGCACCTCTTAGAAAACTATAAAAGAAGGAAGAGAGGACTTAGAAAAGAGTCCTGAAAATATTGGCACATTTTGAAAGTTATTCTCTGGGGAGTTAGTTCGGAGAGATTTTCAGGTACCACCCTTTATTACGTTATCCTTTTTGTTATTTTTTTTTGAGTGACTGTAAAAGAAAAGAGATTCAAAGGAACTTCAAGAGTTTGGTGGAGGACTTGAGATAAGTTTTTATCTTTTTGTTTTAGACTACTTTTAATTTTATTCAAGACTTGTTGTTGGTTTGACAATAATTTCTTCTTTTAAACTAAAGTGTGGTTTTATTTTCTCAATGGATTCTGTGTAATTTTCCTTATCTTTCTTATTAGAATGATTGGTAATTAAGTTTTGGATGGATGTTGTGGAGAGTATTGATCTTTAATGTTGGAAGAAGTTGAGATGATTTAAATCCATGCACTCAATTTACTTCTTGATTTGGCCAATCCAGATGTTAAAATTTGTTGTGAGAACATGTAAGAACTAGACTGGTATTGTCTCAATCAACAATTGGAAAGAATCACACGAGGTTGTATGAATGAGAATGTAGTACATATGATTGAGTGCAAATAAATAGGGAAATATTCATTGATGCATGTAGAAATGGAGATTTTAGCGTGAAAGACTAAAATCCTTAATTTTGGTCCAGGAGTTTAAAAACTAAAGCAAGAGGTTAGCCCTCAGGGTGGAGGGAATTGAGGGAACTCTAGTGTGAGAGCTAGTATCTTCCCTGCCTAGCCGATCTTCAGAACTATTCAAACTTTAAATTAGTCAATGTTCTTTATAGCATCCTAGTAAGGGTAAAGAATATTATTGCTCCTATTTGGCACAACACAATTTTCATACTTCCGCAACAGAATTCCTATATTTATTATTGATTCATGATAAGAAGAAAGATATTTTCTTATTAAATAATTTTATTCTAAAAAAACTTTAGTTATCTTTTTAACCTGTTACTTTTTCGTTAAAATATCAAAAATACCAAAAATATTTAAATTTTAAATTCTTACAAAAATCAATTTTTGTTTAAGTAATTATCTTTCTAAAAATAAAAAACATTCTAAAAAGTGCATATTGCTTAATCTTCCCGGTGGGTTCGACATTCAGGTCTTAATCAAAAAGTCCTATAATACTTGAGAACGATACGTATACTTGCGCAGTATCCCAATATAAATATGTATAAATTAAAAAGTTAAATTCTTATTTTTCTTCAGGATCAAGTTTTGGGTTTTGTTGCAAAATAATGAAATATAAGTGAAAAATAACATCAGAACTATTACTATACTATTCATAAGCATTAAGTAGTGGGGATCAGAACACAAAGGAGAAACTGCAACAGGAAGGTTCGAAGGGCTACTAAAGCACAGGCTCCTAAAGAGGTATCTGTTGATCCTCACCAGAACGAGCATAATTACCAGAGATTTATACACTTTTGCAAGGAAGTAGATTTCATTTTTTAATGGATACCAATGTGTACAAGAGTTTCCAAAAAATTGTCGCTACGTTACCGTTACATCATGGACATAGTGTGCTGAGGAAAAAGCCTGCTCCAATCACCCAAGTCAATTTAGTTTTTCATAGACTAGCTGCCAGACTAGCTGCCAAGCAAGGAAGGTTGTTGAGTTGGTGAGTTACTCAAATGAGTGAGACATGCAGTATCCCCTCACATGATGAAAGAAATCTTAAAGGACTTCAGATCTTCCAGATGCTCCCACAAGTAAATTGAAACTTTACCTACTTGCATTCCTGTCTGGTTCCATTTGGGGAGTAGAGTTAATACCACTACTGTCACCACCAATCCTATCGTTAGTAGGACCGCAGGTCATCGACCACTTTAATCACGTCTAGGTCCATGAGTTCTACCGATCACCAACTAAAAGGATGTTCCTAAAGTTTCAAGGGAAATTATTAAGAGATTATCCAATGTTTTATTTGGTCTGCACCATGGGGAGCTTAATTTTTCTCGACATACCGATGTTCCTACCGAGTCACTCAGTCTCAAGACATCACCATCAAAGAAAATGGTATGGATACCTAAGGTTGCCGTACCGATACAGTCCAGTAAGACCGCAGAGCGAGAACACAGAATGAAGTAAGGGTCTGAAGTATCTAATATCAAAACAGCAATTGCTAGCAAGATGGAAGAACAAGTGAAAGAGGTCTAACAGGGTCCTCAAGATCTTAATATAGTCCAAGAATCAATAATCGAAGAAAAGGTCGAAAAGCTAAGGGTTGAGATTTCTGAGTTGGCTCGGGAACATGGAGTTTTCATGGAAGATGATGAAGATTTTGACTTCAATGATTATCTCAAAGAAGATTTTATGGATGTTCATGTCATTGAAACTAGAGCCGCTGCATCTGTGCATGACGCTCAACCTCTTGTCGAAGAGAATGTAGTATATGAGCTACATAATACTATCTTCCTAAGGGATGAGCAAGCAAGCCAACTGGAGAAATGGATGGAAGAGATGGCCTCCACCATGACCGCCATGGCCATAGCTCAAGGACAATCTTAGGTACCGCAGTTAGCCTCTTCATAGGTCAACCAACTAGATATTTTACATTTCATAGATGAAAGGAGAGAAGTCGCCTCAACAAACAGGGACGAGCAACCAAAGAAAGATTATCCATCGAATGCCATGCCAAAGAAGGAATTTAAGTAAATGGTCGTGCAAGTTCGGGAGGCCTTAACCCAATTTAAGGGTGGTGAGTTAGTTTTATAAGGTAGACCTTACGAAGAAGAATTCAATGTTATACCCTTTGCTAAGGGTTTTATGTCCTTAAACTTTAAGATATTTGATTGGACTGGAAATCCCAGACCGCACATAGCACATTTTTGAGACAGTCACAAGAGGTAACGAAGCTTTACTTTTCTAATAGTTTTTCAGCAGCCTTTTAGGGAGTTCTTTTGATTGGTATGCAGATTTGCCCAATAGATCAGTTAAGACATTTACTAAATTGGAACAATTATTTGTGAAAATATTTGTCAGAGCGCAACATCATGTGTTTTTTGGAGATCTCATGATGGAAAAGAAAATGCCCAATGAGACTTTAGTGGATTACATCTTGAGGTGGAGAATCCTTAGCATGAAATGTAAAACTCAGTTACAAGAACATCACGTGATGGAGATCTTACTCAAAAGCACCCATGGGCCAGTAG
Source organism: Phalaenopsis equestris (assembly GCF_001263595.1). Classification (NCBI taxonomy): domain Eukaryota; kingdom Viridiplantae; phylum Streptophyta; class Magnoliopsida; order Asparagales; family Orchidaceae; genus Phalaenopsis; species Phalaenopsis equestris. Next base: position 31,282 of record NW_018165146.1, on the reverse strand, counting down.
CTTTCAGTCTTAAGCGACTCAACATTAAATCTTTTGAGAAGCTACATAGTAAAGCCAGTAGTCTTCTAGAAGAAATTAAACATAAGGATTCTCATGAGAATTTCAAAGCTTCCAGCGTATTTAAAAAGAAGTCAGGAACAGTGACATCTGTCGATAAAGGAAAACAATAAATGAAGATACACACAGAAAATCCTCGTCAGACATCATCACAGCATATTCAACAACAAAAACAACAATATGGCCAGTCTAGCAAGCAACCATCGCAGAGAGGATCATACGGACCAGAAAATAAGAAAATGACCATTGCAAAATAAAGGAAAGTGGTGTATTCCTTCAAAGATGAAGTAATACCCAAGATGTTCAGAAGTTTGATGAAGAAGCCTAAGTTCAGACTACCACATCCAAAGAAAACCGAAGAGGACGGGAGAAAAGATCAACCAAATTTTTGCCCATATCACAGATTACTAGGGCACACTATAAAAGATTATTTCATCTTCAAAGACTGGCTAGAGAGGAACCTTAAAGAAGGGAATATTACTATCCAAAAAGAATATTTAAAAGAACCTAAAAATGGTTCCATAAATATGATTTTGGCTGAGCCAATCTCTCCGATTGACCCGTATACTGGAAAAGACAAATGGAGTATGACCTGAAACAAGCTCAAAAAAATATTGAACCAAATTCAGAGTGCTTTGAAATAAGCCTCTGTTCAGGGTCTTCCGCTTGCCAAGCTTGAGATGAAGATTTCACTAGGAGATCCATCATCATCAAAGACAAAGAAGAAGAAGAACACCACTACCAAGATTGATAGCACGGGTGGGGGGGGGAGAGGTGGGGTAGGATAGGGGCTATCTCTACTAGATTAGCTGTCTCAAATTCGGGGAAGAAAATCCTCATACCTGACTTTGTACGATTATCTTTTTACCCCTCTAGGGTCTTATAAATTTAATGATTGTGACTTCAACTATGTTTTAACTATTTCTGGTGATAACGTAACTGATTTTGACCAGTGTAGCCTCGATCTTGATTCCCAAAACAATCCTCAAATTGTACTTGAGTCTAATGAACTCATTGACAAGATCAAAGAAGACATCTACAATACAGCTCACGATAGCGCCTGGTGTGAGGAACCAATCCTCGAGTGCCACGGTACACCACTTGCCATCAACTTAGATCTTTTTGATAAAGAAGAAACACCAGAAATATCAACAATGTAATCTCAAGAAGAATAAATTATAGAGTTAAACTTGAAGAGTGGGAGAGTATTACCCCCAAGAATAGTTCCAATAGATAAAGAAAAGCAAATATTAACTTGAGAAGAGCTACCTCCACCTCCGCCAGTGGAAGAACCACATAACTAAGAGAAAATTGAAAGATCATACAAAGTGGATTACAATGTGCTAGCTCATCATAGGAAGTTGCCAACTAGATTAAGCATCTACGATGCTCTGATCCTATCAAAGGAGATGAGAGAGTCTCTGGCTACAGCTTTGCTTCACCTAGAGATTTGTGTAGCCCAGTTGGCCAACACATCCTCAAATGAAGTTTGATCTTAAAAAGAATAATTTGGGGTAACCTTCATAGATGAAGACTTGCTGCTCGATATCGCCAATCACAATTGTCCACTCTACATCTTCGTTAATATTTACAGATTTGTGTTGTCCATTCTTCATAGATGAAGACTTGCTGCTCGATATCGCCAACCACAATTGTCCACTCTATATCTTCGTTAATATTTACAGATTTGTGTTGTCCATTGTTTTAGTAGATTTTGGAGCATCACTCAACTTGATGGGTCTACAGGCATTGGCCTATTTAGACATTGAAACCCAAGAGCTTGTGGCTAATAAAATGATGTTAAGAGGATTCAACCAAAAGGGAGAGAGAGCCCTTGGATCAATTACATTACCCATGAAGGTTAGAGAACTAGTGACAACCTCTAAGTTTCATATAATCGACGACAAGACCTCTTTCAACGTTCTACTTGGCCAGCCATTGATTCATGAACAAAATATGATTTCATCGTCTCTACATCATTGCATCTAGTACTAGAAAGAGGGATAAGAACATTGTGTCAAGCAAGATTTACAGTCATTTTTAGTTCATGAAGTTGTCATTTATGAAGATGCCGCCTACTACGCACCTCTAACAAAAATTGTCTTCTCTCGAGAAATTATGACAAACAAAAGTGAAGATTCAGAACAATCACAAAGAGGAAGCCATTCAACTCTGCTTCAGCATTCTTCCGCCACTCTTTCACAGTAAATTGGTGGGGGCTCTTTTAGTTCATGCACCCGAGGTCGAAGCTGATGACATGAATGAGAAAGAGCCAATTTAATTGTTGAGCGGACTAAGCCGACCATCAACCTTGGTGATGATGACAGTTCCAAAGATGAAATAATGATGACAAAATAGAAGAAATCACAGTGCGAGATATCCTTAGAAGATAAAGAGCAAAGCAAATATGAGACGATGTATGATAAGATAAACCACTATGTGAACACCATGATCCTTACTCTGATTCCCCCTAAAAAGGTCGATAGTTTAGAGGTCAAGGAAGTCTATAGCGTTGGTTGAAAGCTGATCAAATTCTATTGTGCCTCTACCATTACTAATCTTGAAAAACATGTAAATTTAGATGATGATCGTAATGAATTAATGGAATTGTCTTTTGGTTACTTTTTGTCTTATGTACAAAAGTTAATTCAGCAAGGGCGTTTGCCAAAAACAATGCCCAAAGATAAGTTACAACTTTTAAAAAAAATTATGGGATGTTAAAAGTTGAACTCCCAACTCGAAAGAGGGTCATGAATTTGGTACAATCGGAGTAGTCGATGATTTAAAATTTTGCATGGTTGTTACTAGTGAATCAGGAGAAGATTGTCTCGATATGGAGGATGACTCTACTGATCAGCTGATAGAAGACGCTCCAACAGAATTTGATGAACAAATCAAGTCAAGTGTTGATGAATTGAAGAAAATTAACCTCAGGACGGAACAACAACCCCATTCTTCATTTAAAAGTTCTCTACTCAATGAAGAAAAATCTTTAAAATTGATTAAACTATTAACAGAGTTCAAAGATTATTTTACATGGAGTTATGTTGAAATACTAGGATTGTCAACAAAGGTTACAGTTCATAAACTCAAGGTAGACAAAGATACGACCCCAGTAAAATAAGTTCCAAGAAGAATGTACCTCGAAATAGAGCAGCAAGTCATCACCGAGGTGAAGAAATTAATAGATGCCAATTTTGTAAAAGAAGAGCAATACCCCATGTGGTTAGCTAACATTGTGCCAGTTAAGAAGAAAAATGGGTAAATCCGTGTATATGTTGACTTCAGGGATTTGAACAAAGCATGTCCAAAATACAAATTCCCATTTTCGATACCATAAATGATGGTGGATACCGCTTTGACACACACCGCTTTGACACACGAAGACGAAGTATTCTCCTTCATGGACGGATCATCGGGATACAACCAAATCAAGATGGCTCCCAAAGATGCAGCACTTACATAATTCAAAACACCTATCCGGATTTTATGCTACATAGTGATGCCATTTAGATTGAAGAATGCTGGAGCAACATACCAAAAAGCTATGACAAAGATTTTTGATGTTCTCATTCACAACCAAGTGGAATCCTATGTGGATGACTTGGTCATCTAAAGTAAATGAAAATAAGCCCGTTTAGACGATTTGAGGATAGTGTTCGAACGGTTACGATGATATGACCTTAAAATGAATCCCATAATGTGCGCCTTCAACTTTACCTCCAAGAAATTTCTAGTATTCATTGTTCGTCATCGGGGAATTGAGATCAAACCGGATAAGATTAAAGTTACCTTGGAAATGCCTCCTCTCAAAACCTTGAAATAACTATGTTCCGTCCAAGGGAAGTTGGCATACCTGAGATGCTTTATTTCTAATCTCTCAGGTAGGTGGCAGCCCTTCTCAACATTAAATAAAAAGGACACCAGACACCAAATTTTCAAATTTTTTTTGGGAAGAGAAATGTCAGCGGGCCTTTGAGGATGTTAAGTAATATTTAATGACACCCCCTTTTTCAGCAGCCCCTATGCCAAAGAAAACTTTGATACTTTATACCATAGCCTTAGATGACTCTCTTAGAGTACTCTTAGCCCAATTCAATGACGAGAGTAAGGTAAACACACTCTACTAATTAAGTCACCACCTAATACCGATGGAGATAAGGTATCCACCTACAAAGAAGCATTATCTAGCTTTGATTTTCGCCTCCCAAAAGCTTATACATTACATACTTTCTTGTAAGATTAACCTAATCTTAAAAGTTAATTTGTTGCAATATTTGATGACTTGACCAACACTCTCTAGACATCTAGCAAGGTGGTCAATGATTTTAGTGCAATTTGATATAACATTTGTTCCCCTCTATGCTATCAAGGGACATATTTTAGCAGACTTTCTCGCTGCATACCCGATACACCTAAAATAAATAGTATTTTTAGACACATTTTTATATTTATTTTTGAGATATTACGCTCTAATGGAAGGTATTTTTGTGTTTTTTTTGCAGATACAGGTAAAAAGTCTGAAAAATGATTAAAGGAGTGAAAAAGGATCAAATTTGGAGCAGAAAGGTGAAAAATGTGTAAAAGAGTATTGGCACCTAAGCACCAGATCCGACGCTTAAGCTCCGATTAAATAGAGAGGCCGTGCCTAAAGGCCAGAGGCCTAGCGCTTAAGCACCAGTGGCAGTTATTGGACGAGTAAATTCAGTTTCTATAAATTTTGAAGAGGTTTTTGAGGCTTTTTGAGGCACTTTGAAGAGGTTTTTGAGGCACCCATTGCCTTAATAGGTGGTTACAACCACCATGGACAAAAATTATCACAAAAAGATGCATCTATTGGGGAAATACATCGAATCTAGACATATTTTAAAAAGAAACCAAGGAACCTTTTGGAAAACTATAAAAGAAAGAAGATTGGAACTTTGAAGGAGGTCCTGAAAAGGTCCAAAAAAGTGTGAGGTCCTGAAAGTATTTGAAAGTTTTTAAAGTTCTCATTTGGGGAGTTAGTTCAAAAAGATTTTCAGGAGCTACTTTTACTTTTATTTTATCCTTTTTATTTTTTTTTGAGTGATTGTAAAGAGAAGAGAATCAAAAGAACTTCAAGAGTTTGGTGGAAGACTTGAGATAAGTTTTTATCTTTCTGTTTTGAGACTACTATTGGTTTTAATTGAGACTTGTTGTTGGTTTGACAATTATTTCTTCTTTTAAACTAAAGTATGTTTTTGTTTTCTCCATGGATTCTGAGTAGTTTTCTTTATCTTTCTTCTTAAAATGACAAGTAGTTAAGTTTTGGAAGGAAGTTTTGGAAAGTATTGATCTTCAGTGATGGAAAAAGTTGTGATGATTTAATTCCAAGCAGTTCATTTACTTCTTGATTTGGCCAATCTAAATGTTAAAATTTATTGTGGAAACATGTAAGAATCGGGATGGTATTGTCTCAGTCAACAATTGGAAAGAATCACATGAGGTTGTATGAATGAGAATTTAGTTCATATGATTGGGTGCAAATAAATACAGAAATATTCATTAAAGGGTGTAGAGTTAGAGGACTTTAAAGTGACAGGTTAAAGTCCTCAACTTGGTTTATTTTTTTAGGTTATGATAGAAGATGTTAGCCCGCAGATGGAGGGAATTGAGGGAACTCTGAAGTGAGAGCTAGTATATTCCCCCTCCTAGTCGGTCTTCAAAACTATTTAAACTTTAAATTAGCCAATGTTCATTATACCATCTCTAGTAAGGGTAAAGAATATCATTGCTACTATTTGGAATAACACAATTTGCATACTTCCACAACAAAATTCCTATGCTTATTACTGATTCATAGCAAGAAGAAAGATATTTTCATATTTTGTGCTTTTCTTCTACAAAAACTCTAGTTATCTTTTTAAATTATTATTGTTATATCAAAGTATTGAAAAAACCAAAAATATTTAAATTTTAATTACTGTAAAAATCATCTTAAGTTTAGATGATTAACCTTTTACTTAAAATAGAAAGTTTGTTGTTCAATACTGTGTATTTTGTATTCTCCATGTGGGTTTGATATTCAGGTTCTAATAAAAATGTCCTATATTACTTGATAACGATACGTATACTTGCGTAGTATCCCAATATATGTAAATCAAAAGTTAAATTCTTATTTTTCTTTAGGATCAAGTTTTTGGTTTTGTTGCAAAGTAAGGAAATATAAGTGAAATATAGGCTAAATTATTGTCGTACTGTGCATATTCATAGTATCCATTATTAATAGTATCCATGGATCAAGTTTTTGGCACCGTTGCCGGGGAGAAATTGATTTTAAAAGCAAATTTCTATTTTTACGAAGTCTTGTTTAAGCTTTAAATTATCTTTTCTTATTTTATTTAGTTTTAATTTATTTTATTATATGTTAGTTTATGCATAATTTATGTTCTGAGAACTAGTGCCCTATGATTCTGAATTAGAAAGAACTATTAGAAAAAAAA
>NW_018165146.1:18090-24705 GCF_001263595.1 Phalaenopsis equestris | reverse complement strand
AAAATAATCAAAATGCTAAAATTCATCAAGAGTTTAGACCCTTAAGAGATTATGCCAACCCTACTGTAGATGAACTTCATTGTAGTATTCAAAAACCTACTATAGTTGAAAATTTATTTGAGCTTAAACCTGTTATTATCCAAATGATATCAAATAATCAGTTTGGGGGATCACCAACTAAATATATAAATTTACATATTGCTAATATTTTAGAATTATGTGCTACATTTAAATATGAAGGTGTATAAGATGATGCCAAAGAACTTAGGTTATTTACTTAGGTTATTTCCTTTAGGTTATTTCCTTTCTCAGTAAGGGATAAAGCTAAGATGTGGTTGAATTCATTAGCACCTGGATCTATCAGAACTTGGGGTGATTTAGCACAAAAATTTCTTGCTAAATGTTTTTCACCATCAGAAACTACAAAGCTTAGAAATGATATTACATCTTTTAATTAGTTTGAAGGGGAATCTATTTATGAAGCATGGGAGAAATTTAAATAACTCTTAAGAAAGTGTCCACGTCCACACCATGCTATACCAGAACCAGAATGTTTAATAATTCAAACTTTTTATAATGGATTAGTTGGATCACTTAGATCAATTATCGATGTCGTTGCTGGTGGTTCATTGATGTCAAAATCATTTCAAGATGCTTATGCTTTAATGGAAAAAATGACTACCAATAATTTTCAATGGCTTTCTGAGAGGATAAATCCTAAGAAACTAGCCAATATTCATGAAACTGATGCATTTACCATGCTAGTAAATCAAGTTGTTGCAATTTCAAGGAAGTTAGACGAATTTAGAATGATTTTTTCTCAACCAATTTTCAAGATTGAAGAGAATTTATTAAGCCAAATGGTAGATTCTCAAGCACCATTAGAAACTTTCAATGTCATAAATAATAAGAAAAATAACCCATATTCAAATTATTATAACACAAGTTGGAAGAACCATCCCAACTTTAACTCGAATAATAATTCGGGTGGTAATAATTAGCATGGGAGAACAACCAAAAAAATCCATTGGGAACTGAAGCAACTAAGGTAATAATAATTTTAGATCTACTTATCCTCTAGGTTTCAACAGTAATACACGATTTAAGGAGAAGAATTTTTCTATAAAAGAAGTGGAGATACAAATAGGAAATCAATTACAAAGTCAAGGAGATACAATTAGAAATATTGAGAATCAACTTGGGCAAATAGCAAATTAATTAAGTAATAGATCCCAAGGAACACTTCCTAGTAATACTGAATAAATTTCAAAAGACCAGAATAAAGAACAAGTAAAAGCCATTCAACTTAGAAGCGGAGGAGAGTTTGAAGGTCAGGTTCAAAAAGAAAATTGAAGGAAAGAGAGAAGAAATTGAAGAATCAAAAGAGGAAGCTCCAAAAGATTCTGAGAGTCCTATTTCTCCACTAAAAATTGATTTGGAAAAACTACCACCTCCATTTCATCAGAGACTTTATCAGTAGAAGTTGGATAAATAATTTTCAAAATTTTTAAAAATATTTAAGAAGCTTATAATTAATATTCCATTTGCTAAAGCCTTAGAACCAATGTCGAGATATGTAAAGTTTATGGGGACATTCTTAAAAGAAAAGGAAGTATGAAGATAATGAGACTGTTGCACTTAGTGAGGAGTGCAGTGCGATAATTCAGAAGAAGCTTCATGAAAAGCTTAAAGATCCTGGTAGCTTTACAATTCCATGTGCAATAGGAGACAGATTTTATGGGAAAGCTTTATGTGATTTAGGTGCAAGCATTGGTGCAAGCTTATGCCATTAGCCATTATTAATATTTAAAAGATTAGGATTATGAGAAATAACCCCTACTACTATAACTGTACAGTTAGCAGATTGTTCGATAACATACCCTAAAAGAGTTATAGAAGATGTCCTAGTGAAAGTGGATCAATTTATCTTTGTTGTTGATTTGATTGTGCTAGATATGGAGGAAGATAAAGAGATACTTATTATTTTGGAGAGAACTTTCATAGCCAAAGGAAGATCAATGATAGATGTGCAGAAAGGGGAATTAATAATGCATGTCAATGATCAAACTGTTACTTTTAACATTTTAAAATCAATGAAATACCCTGCAAATGGTAAAGATAATGAATGCTATAGGAAGGATGTTATAAGATATCAAAGTGAATGCCATTTTAGAAATACTTATGAAGAAAATCTGAAGTACAAGATTTGGAACACGAGAAAAAGTAGGAATTAAATCAATTTGAAGAGCATTTTAAGGAAAATTCAAACTATGTTTGATAAAGTTTTGAAGTTTTGGACACGATAGACAAAGATAAATTATTTTGTCCATCTATTGAAGAATCATTTTATCCATCCATTGAAAAACCTCCAGAACTAGTGTTGAAGTTACTTCCTAGTCATTTAAAATATGCATTTTAGGAGATTTCTCTACTTTACTAGTTATAATTTCCTTAAAATTAACAATGGAAGAAGGAGAAAGGTTGATGAAAAGTCTGAAAAATTTTAAGAAAGCCTTTGGTTTGGATGGACAATTATATTAAAGGAATCAATCCTTCAATTTGTATGCATAGAATTCATATGGAAGAGAATTGCAAACCTAGGGCTGATCCGCAAAGGAGATTGAATCATGTTATGAAAGATGTTGTAAAGAAAGAAATTTTAAAGTGGTTAGATGCTGGAATTATCTACCCTATTTCAGATATTGCATGGGTTAGTCCAATTCATTATGTTCCTAAAAAAGGAGGAGTAACTGTAAATATAATGAAGATACTAATTTAATACCTAATAGACAAGTTATAGGATGGTGAATATACAATGATTATAGAAAACTAAATCTTGTCACTAGGAAAGATCCTTTTCCATTACCCTTTCTAGATCAAATGCTAGATAGACTAGCTAGGCATAAATACTTTCTTTATTCTGAATGGATATACCAGTTATCACCAAATTCAAATATCTTATGAGAATCAAGAGAAAACAACATTTACCAGTCCTTAGGGTACTTTTTATTTTAGAAGAATGCCCTTTAGTTTATGTAATGCCCCTGCTACATTTCAAATATGTATGTTGACAATTTTTTTGTGATTTGATTGAAAAAGGGATTGAAGTGTTCATGGATGGTATGGATGACTTTTCAGTGTTTGGAACTTCATTTGACTCATATTTAAAACATTTATCTAAAGTTCTTAAGTGCTGTGAAGAAATAAATTTAGTCCTTAACTAGAAAAAATGCTAATTTATGGTAGTAGGAGGAATTGTATTAGGACATAAAAAATAAAAAAATTATATGAAAGTAGATCCTGCTAAAATTCAAGTGATTGCTAATTTATCTTATCCAACAATTGTCAGAGAAATTAAGAGATTTTTAGGACAGGCTGGATTCTACAAGTAATATATTAAAGAATTTTCAAAGATTGCTAAGCCTTTATGTTATTGTCTGGAGAAAGATGCAATTTTTAATTTTGATGAGGAATGCCTAAGAGCTTTTAAGTTATTAAAAGAAAAACTATTCACTACACAAATTATAGTTTCACCAAATTGGAAAAAAGCTTTTGATTTAATATGTGATGCTAGTGATTATATTATTGGAGCTGTTTTAGGACAAATATATGATAAAATCTTCAAAGTTATTTACTATGCTAGTAAAACTCTTAATGAAACTCAAATTAATTATATAATAATTGAAAAAGAGTTATAAGAAATAGTATATGTATTTAATAAATTTAGATCATATTTAATTGGAACTCATTGTGTATTGCATACAGATCGTTGTGCTATTAAGTATTTTGATGAAAAAGAAGGATGCTAAACCTAAACTTATAAGATGGATTCTTCTTTTGCAAGAATTTTATTTTGTAATAGTAGATCGTAAGGTAATTGAAAATCAAATTGCTGATCATTTGTCAAGGCTTGAATTAGAAAAACCACTCTCTTTTAAAAATGAAATTAATGAACATTTTCCAAATGAAAAATTGTTCACTATTAATGAGTGGTGTGTTCCGTGGTAAGCTGACATTGTGAAATTTATTGTTAGTGATATTATACCCTATGGAATGACATAACAATAGAAGAGGAAATTTATTTCTGAAGTTAAGATTTATTTTTGGGATGACCCATTTTTATATAAATAAGGAAAGGATCTGATTATTCAAAAATTTGTACCATTAGAAGAAACTTATGAGATTATCCAAAAATGTCATAGTTTTGATTTTGGGGGACATTTTGGTGTTGATAAAACAACATACAAAATTTTACAATATGAATTTTATTGGCCTACAATTTTTAGACATATTAATGTTTATATCAAAACTTGTGATAGATGTCAAAGAGTTGGCAATATTTCTAAATAAAATGAGATGCCCCTTAATTATATGCTAAAAGTTAAAATATTTGATGTTCGGGGATTAGATTTCATGGGACCATTTATACCATCTTTCAGAAATTTATATATTCTATTAACAGTAGATTATGTATCTAAATGGATAGAGCTGTTGTTTTACCTTGATGTGATGCTCAAATTGTTGCAAAATTTTTTAAAATGAATATATTTTATAGATTTGGGATGTCAAGAGTTATCATTACTGATGGGCGAAGTCATTTCAAAAATTCCATAATCGAGAAATTATTAAAGAAATATCATAAAATCATAGGATTGCAACTGCTTATTATCCTCAGACAAGTGGTTTGGCTGAATTATCCAATCAGGAGACTAAAAGAAATATGGAAAAATTTGTGAATCCAATAAAAATGGTTTGGTCAGTCAAACTTGACTATGCTTTGTGGGCTTATAGGACTGCATATAGAACTCCTAGAGGAATGTCCCCACACAGGCTAATATTTGGAAAAGCTTGTCACTTACCAGTTGAACTTGAGCATAAGGTATATTGGGTGATTAAAGAGTTCAAATATAATTTAAAAAATGCTGGCGAGAAAAGATTGTTCCATTTAAATGAGCTTGAAGAGATTAGGAATGAATCTTATGAAATTGCCAAAATTTACAAAGAAAAGATGAAGATGTGGCTTGATCGAAAAATTCTAACTAAAAATTTTCAGCTAGGGCAACAAGTTTTGCTATATAATTCAAATTTAAGGTTATTTCAGGCAAACTTAAGTTCAGGTGGATCCCATTTATTTTGATTAAAGTTTATCCTTATGGAGTTGTGGATACTAAAGATCCAAAGTATGAGAAAATATTTAAAGTTAATGGACATAGACAGAAAACTTATTTTATAGGGGATCAACATAAGTTTGGTGATGGAATGATGTTGGGTCAACGAGAGTAAGCACTGGTCATGTCGGGCTGATCTGGTCATGTGGGGCTGATGACGTAAAACCAACCGCTTTGTGGGAGGCAACCCACAGTCAGCGATGTGTTTTTATTTTGATTGTTGTTTTATGTGTGATTAAGAAAATTTGGGGTAGTATTTTGGAGACATTTATGTGTTATTATTGATTTTAAGACTTTATTTAGTGATCTAGACATGATAAAATGATAATTTGCACGTTAAGTTCAATAGTGTAAAAATGTGCACTGGCGCTTAAGTGCCAAATCCGGCGCTTAAGTGCGGCAGTTTAAAAACATTTATAGAACATTTATAGAATTAATATTCTAGAAGGGAAAACTGCCTAGAAGTTTGGAAAAATGTTCCAAGGCTATTTCTAAATGAGTCTAGGAGTTATTGGAACTAAGGGAACTTCACCCAGATCATTTCTAGCCCTAAAGTCTAAGAGAGAGATAGATTTTAAGATGATGTCTTCATGGGATCTTCATGGGAGATGGAATTCATGGGAGATGGAATTGAAGAAGAAGGAGGAGACCATGAGGAAGAAATTCATTAGTCAAAGTGCATAAGAGATGTATAACGGTTTCTTTGCCTTTAGTGTTAAAGGGATATCAAAGAAGATCAACAAAATTGAAAATACCATGTCTTTACTTGAGACTAAGGTATTAGAGATTCATGCACATCTTAAGCATTTTGGATGGCAATTGAAAATGCAGTTTAGCTATACTATTTATATAGAGGAAGCGGAAAAAGAGATGTTTCTAAAGCAAAAGTGGATTGAAGAAGATTGCATCAGAGCACGTCACCACTGTCCGTTTTATCAACTTTAAATTCCAGTTGTCCCAGGAGAGACTAATAAAAGACCTGAATTTGTTATTTCTAATGAAGAATGGAATTAACTTCTATGTTTAAAGTTATTCTTTTGTGTGTTTAAATATGTTTTCTTCAAGTGTTTTAGTGTTTAAGACTTGCTTTTAGTGTTTGTGTTACTTAGGTGTTTAATTGTGAAAAATTGTTAAGTGTTTGTAATTTACTTAGGTGTTTAATTGTGAAAAATTGTTAAGTGTTTGTATTTAGGAAAATTTTCTCATCCAAGACTATTTCGAATGAGAACTATGTGTTCAAATGTATTTTTACTCATTTGTGAATTAATATAAGTTTATTTATGTAAAATTTTGTGTTGTTTTAGCCTCAATTTGAAATATTTATTAAAGAGAATTTTAAGATAAAGGAGAGTTAAAGGATGTTGAAAATAGTCATTTAAGTTTTATGAGACCACTTAGGGGTGGTTTACTTATTTTACTATAATTTGAAATTTTTGAAAAACGCGCA